>NW_027106549.1:83887-126858 GCF_000696795.3 Halyomorpha halys
TGGGTAGATTCTCCACATGTTTGTATCATGTCACTATATCACCTACAGCAAATTTACTTGTATATATGTGTATACAGTTGTAAATAACAATAAATAAATTATTAAAAAAAAAAAAGATTTAATTTAATGTGAATTTTACAAAGTATAGAATTTTTGTTAAATATCTTAAGATCATCTCACTTTATTCACCTCTAATTAGATTAGTTACTAACCATCCTAATTTTAGGATAATATTTTGTCTACATAATCTACAATATGTTTTATTTAGCGTATCTATCACCGTTCTCTTCAGGGACTACTTTGGTTATTTATTATGGATAGTAGAAATAAATATTCTTCCTTTATTACAACAAATAAATAAACGATTGTCATGTGTTTTGAGAAAAAAATATTAGTAAATTGTGATAATAGCTACATTAAAAGATAATTTTAGCTACTGAAACCCAGTTAATTTAACACCTAACCGAAATTGCTGATGAAAATAATAAAATTTTAAACAGTTTACCCTATTAAATAGTTTAAGAAAATAAAAGTAAAAAGATAAATTATGCTACCAGCAAAGCAGGCATTCCATTCCTAGGTTTGGTATATTTACGTAGTTCGATCTTGAATAAAAGAGATCTAATAATACTATTTTATCTGAGACGCAATATTATTAATTGATTACTGGAAATAACAGTTAAAAATGAAAGCTCATAACTTATTTGCATTCAATTGTTGTTTACTTTAGCATTTGAGATGGAAATAGAAAACATCTAAAATGAACCACTATCCTTAACTGCTGAATTAAATAATTGTGATGTTTTTTTATATGAATACACACAATTATAACCATAACTTATTGCACAATGCTGTACTATATTGTGTACTTATCAATTAATATTTTGATGGCATGTTTTACACCCAATAAGATTTTAACGAATTTACTAATTACTTCAGAGGCGTGTTGACAAAAAAAAAAAAAAAGAAAAAAAAGAGAGTACTTACGGATTGAAAAGAGGTTGAAGAGGCTTAATTATTATTTCAATAAAAAAACTAATAATAAAATAAAACTTGAGCACTTGTCCGGTTAGCTGATTACGTCTGAGACAATTGTTTTCAATAGCAACATAACAGTATTTGCTTTCAGATTGTAGTCTATATACAGTAAAAATAATGATATTAAATATTTTATTCAATAATTTTATTATTTCTTGTACTTTAGTTTTTTAATATATATCATACATATGGATGTATGGTATATAATGAATGATATGAAATATGAAATATAACTAATACAACATACTTCATATCATTTCAAAATTGTAAGATTGCTTCTTCAAACTGACACTACAAACAATAATTTTACTACTCAATAACTCTGTTATGGATTATTTTCGAATAACAGACAATTTTTAGGTTCCAATAAGGAATATTATTAAAGAATACGGTAGAGCAGTCCGTAGGTTTAAGAAGAAGCGTAAAGATGATTTGGTGGGATTTATTGTTATCCTGTAATTTCAACACCTTTCTTCAATGGTTGCGATATAGGATTGGATGCAATTAAAATGTTATTACTAACTGAAAGCAGGCATGTTTCACCTGTATACCTGGTGAGGATAGTGTTAGGATTGTTTGGGATGTCAGGTGTTTAAACTATGTATAGGATAGTATCGAGAATACTACCTTAACACCAGCGGACTGAGAGATGAGAGTTAAATAAATAGTTAATCTAATATGGTTTACAGTGAAAGTCTATCAGTAAGATAGAAACGGGTAATGAGAAAGTATGTAGGGGTTAGGAGGTTACGGAGTTACAGACTCGATCAAAAGCCTCTTTCCAAAAACATAAAATAATATTCTGAATCTTCATAAGATCTTCTAAAATTTCCATCGAAGTAAACTTGAATTTAAAATCTGCTGCCAGTGGCTTTGCGTAATGGAGGTAGAGAGGATAGGTACGGTACTTTAAGTGGGCGGCTTTATTCTACTATAAATAATATTTCCTAAAAATATGAAGCATTTTATTTCATGATTGTTTTATTTGTAACCTGAACAATACACGATAAATATGGTTGTTATCGTAAAATAGTTTTTTAGAATTACTGTATATTTTAATCTTTTAAATTAATATACTTAAATAAGGAAGCGGAAAAATTTTTCTCCACCTAGGTAGGCCGACAACCGCACTACGACTACTGTCTACTACTGTATAAAATTTTAATTGAAATTCTTATTTAATCTTACCTAATTGAAGCCACAAAAAAAAAGAAGAAAAAAAAATACAACGTTAAAATATTAATTTTAATATTTCGTTTCATACGGACAACGCTTAATAATCATAATAAAATGCAAACATTTTTAAACGAAGCTTTTTTACCTGCTGTAGAAAAAAAAATGGCCTGGCCTAGAAGAAAACATGTTATGCTTCTACTTCTCTAACGTGGACATTCTTAGTACGTTTTATAGATAATCTGTAAACGCTTGCATACAATACTGTACATCAGCTAATTATTTTAATACTTTTTAGTATATTTCATTTATTCAGATCCTTTATTAATCAGCATTAGATGATTAATAAAGGATGTGATACGTACAAACTATTTATATATATAAAAATTTATAATGTCAGTCCTATAAAATATTTTACATGTTTAATTTTTCACATTAAGAAACGCATGTTTTTATTACAATGGAACATTGTCGAAGTTTTCCCCATAGCTGAGCAAGCGAATACCGCAATATTATCATGCTCAAATTAGGTTAAATATATACATTTTTTGTCAATTTATCTCACATTAGATATATATTACTGTTGAAGTTGCTTGAACTGTTGAAGTTGCAATATTATATTTATAACTATAAAAGAATGCTAGATTATCCTAAATGACTTCTAACAATTGAAGGGGTAAGTGGATGAAGTAACAATTTTTGAATCTATAGTGTGGCTGAAGAGGGCCTATCTAGCCAGGGTAAAACACTCTTACCTCAAGATCCAATGAATAACTGAGATATCTAGATGTAAACTTCAAAACACAACAGGCTCCAAAAAAACAAACAAAAAAAAACTTCGTTTTCTTAAAATTTACTATTTTACTAATATGACCCCTTCAATTTATTCAATATAATTTTTAAAAAACTCAATAAAAAGTTGTTGGTAATATTTTAATTACATGTGTACAAGAATAAAATGCTAATTTCTAATATCTTCTAAATACCATACAGAAAAAATGGCTTATAATATCTTTATTACAAGATAAACGTAGGTAAATAACTTGATAAAATTCCTTTATTAAAAATTTAATATTTTTTAATAGGATTATTCAAGTAATTTCCATTTAAAATATAGAAGTAAAATATGACATCCATGTGCTGATTCTTTGAAACCGACTAATAGCAAGATGTTTAGCAAAAGGTTAGAAAAGAATAACATTTATGTCTAATATATAAAAAATTTACACAGACACACTTAAATTTATTTATATAAAACATGTAGATCACGTATAAGAATGATGACATAAGCGTGGCAATGAAATAAAGACATAGTGACAAATATTATGTGTGATCAATTAATCAATCTTATCGAATATATTACCTACTGATCATAATAGCGATATTACGTGTATTAATCACGCCATATCAAATATTTACAAACACGGAATAATAAGTGATTATATAACGATGCAATGAACCTCAGAGATTCAGTTTACTATAAATTTAAAATGATAAGCAGTCAAAAATTTTTGAAACTATTAAGGTTTTATTACACAAATTAAATCACTACTTTCTTCAATAATATTAATCATTGGATTTTAGTTGGACTTTGAACGATTAAGCTTTGTTGATGACGGTGGTACCTAATCCCCTAATTCCAATAAATTACATTTCATCTAAAATCATTTTATTTCGGCACCAAAACGTTTTAGAGTGGAATGGAAATACATCTAACCCCCGATCTTTTTATTTCTATGCGCCATTGCGTTTATAGGATTCAAAACATGAGTTTTATGATGTGATTTCGCTATGATCTACTAAATGAGATTAAGTAAATTCATTACTTAAATAGTGTGGCATAGATAAATGAAAACTCACCACTCCCAAATGATTTAGTTATCTAATACCAAACCATCACCCCCCCCAAATCTTGTATAAATAAATCTAATAATAAATTTAATACATAATAAATCAAAAGGCAAATTTTGGTTGTGATTGAGAGGCACAATTTAAATATTATAGAGGGTCCAATATCGATAGGACAAAAATGATTGTTTTCCGACAAAGTATTGCATTTTACATAAATACTGGTTAGATTTTCTTTTTTTCCCAAATCTTATAGCTACATTGAGAAATGTATGCTAATATTTAAAAGTAGCAGAAGTTTTTTTTTGGGGAAAGGGGCTACCACTATTCTCTTTCCAATGATACCCACTAATTTGTAATTAAGTTTATGAATAATACATATTTTTCTGTTGTAGTATTGTTTGTAGTTATTATAATTGAGGCGTAGGGACAGATTTATAACTATAACTATAATCTTAGTTATAACTCTGCTTGACTAAGCATTCATAGCCGACTTAAGAAAAATAAAGCATATCATCAAAGTTGCAGTACAGCAAATTTTCAAAACATACCTTCTTCGTAACTCTACGCTAATATAAAGTTACAAAACAAAAAACACAAAAACGTTTGTTTTTTGTCTTTTGTGCTTGGTTATTTTATTTTTCCACGTAATTTTCGGATGGAACCCCCCCCCCTCTCTCTCTCTCTCTCTCTCTCTCTCTCTCTATATATATATATATATATATATATATATATATACACATATATATACATACACAAAATATTATAAGTTTAGTTTAGATTTAGTTATCGTTTACAGTAATACTTCTGATCGTGTTAAGTTTGTTTTGAATACACCCAGACGGTAAGGAATGATTTAATCTGTTGACTCACGAAAAATATTTGATCAAGCGACAACAGGCAACAAATGACAATCATGCATCAATCAATTATAGTATCTAGAATTATTGATATTTAAATGGAACATATTGTGATACGTCCTTTATCTAGCTATCTGTCAAGCATTCCATTGCCCTCGTGTTTATAAACCTGGAGCATTTTTAAATGGGTACTTTTTTTCTTATCAGTTGATAATTGATCTTTTTATTTGGAATTAAAATTAGAATTTTTCTATTACAGGGCCTATGGTTTAATTGAAAAAAAAAATCATTTTAAAATGCATAACTATGGTTATAAAAATCATAGGAAGGGTGTTTACAAGTGTCATTTAAATTAAGAAATAGTGTAAAATTATAATTAAAAGTAATTATTTACATATTTTTAAATATTTAGATATTAATCTTCTATTACTCAAAATTGTTTATATATTATATTTATTGCACCTTTGAAGAAGCATCAATATAATGGTTAAGCCATGAATTGTTGAATATGCGCATAAACTATTGTTTATATATTTATAGTAATGATATAAATATATCAATTGTAAATAATACTAAAATATTAATATTTTGAGTTAATGTTACATTAATCTACTATTAATAAGTGTTTTATGGTTTCAGATTGCATATTTCATTTAAAGACAAACTTATAATTACTTCAGTGTTCCCCCAAAGATCCATTTCACACATGCAGACTAGAAACAACTGCGTCGTTTATTTCCAGAAACCATTCAAATGACATAACTTTAAGTGGTTTAGAAGAATTGAGTCATTTATTTTTAAAATGACTCATTTCTTTTTAGTATCATGTATTTACACAACTATTTAGCTATCCCCTGCTTATGTCTCCACAGCAGGTCTCTAAAACAATATTATATATACTTAAAATTTTTATATACACAGAGAACCCCTAGCCAATGTTAGTTGGAGAGAACCTCATTATTAACATTAGGACTTAATATACCGGCTAGATCTTGAAATGTAGTGTACCTTGTAGGAAATAAGACATTAATTCCAACAACAAATGTTGATATTTTCATTCGTTTTGTTTAGTTAATTTACAAATTAATTTATTTTTGAAAAATCTCAAGTCTCTCAAGTAGAAGTTATGTGATTACGTCATTACTGAAGGTACACATTTAAGAAAATGCTTGATTTCGACCAATTTGGGATTTGACAAGGTTCGGAGCTTGTCTTGTTGAATCTTGTAAAATTATTTTAATCATGTTTTTTTTTTCTATTATCTGAGGTGACCTTCAAAATTTAAATTAATTGAGCATCTTTTCCTCCCCTGTTTTCTATTATCTTACAGCGTATTATTCCAGTTTTTTTTCTACCTTAAAAATGTTCAAGTGATTCTAAATATTATTTAATATTTATCGCTCAGTAATACGCACATTTTACATGTTTACTTTTCATCTTATAGTTAATTATTTTGAAAATTCTTCCAACCTACGAATTCTAAAAATTAAACTTCATGAAAAAGATGTATAGAAATAAATGTAGAGAAAAATAAACTATAAAAATAATAAATTAAGCAAATATAAGAGCGTTTGTGGATTCTTCACTGACGTTTAACCGCACAATTACCTTCCCTACCAGCTTTTCACGCAACCTGCTTTTCACAATCGTTTACATTTCTGTGTTTAGTAAGAGCTCAGTTAGGACTGAGTTTACTGCATTTTAAGTTATTATATATAAGAAAATTCCTAGATTAACTGTATAACTTTGAACAAATTAAAACTAAAGTGGTAGTACACTAAAGTGATCACAATGATGTAAAATTAAAAAAATTAATTTGTTGAAGATACTGCACTATTTCTTATGAGAGCGGAACAGTTAAGGATCGTTCTGCTTTGAGGATTTGAAAGAAGTTAGTAGAAAAGAAAGTAAGGAAGGTAGCCGGTACACCCTCAAATTGATGAAAAAAAAATTCTATGATTAGATCCATTGAGAACTATAGACATATACAACAATAAAACAAACATATCTGGCTACAAAACTAACTTAGTAAATACATTCTATAATGTGACGTACCTCAACCTCTTAGCCTCGTCGATGAAAGGCCTCTTCTCTGCTTCCGTGAGGAGCTTCCACTCAGCCCCCAGCCGCTTAGATATCTCTGAATTGTGCATCTTAGGGTTCTCTTGTGCCATCTTACGCCTCTGGCCTCTGGACCAGACCATGAAGGCGTTCATCGGCCGCTTGATGTGCC
The DNA here is from genome assembly GCF_000696795.3 of Halyomorpha halys. Lineage (NCBI taxonomy): Eukaryota > Metazoa > Arthropoda > Insecta > Hemiptera > Pentatomidae > Halyomorpha > Halyomorpha halys. The sequence goes on from NW_027106549.1 coordinate 91,040, forward strand.
CCTCGCTCATGGTGTGGCCGGCCTGGCTCTGAGCCGAGGGCAGGTTGAGCTAGGCCCCGCCCCCCGAACCTCATTGGCTCCCCACCACTCACCGATGGCGGGCTCAGCAACAAGTGTACCTCTACAATACTTAGCCACCCTCTCCTCTCGGGCTAATTGTCACCTTCCTCAGGACTTCCTGCTTGGTCAGTGTTCCTTCCGACCGAGGGGTTAGCCCTAGTCTTATACTAATCATCGGGTTAATCCCTTTTACCATATCATTCTTTTTTTCTAATTCCACAATTATTTTATCTCATCCCTTAATTTTTTTTTCCTAACCCTGATGTGTAGTTACAATATTCCAATAGTCTAAATAATTCAATAAATCCATAAGAAAAACGAGTGATAGTCAGCGATCCTTTACAGGAAACCCAAGGGATGCTCAAACACATACATTGTAAAACTAAATACGTACTGAACAAAACTATATTAAAGTAAAATCTTTTTTTTTTTTTTATTATTTATTTATTGATATTTACAACTGTATAAAAAATACAACAAGTAAATTTGATCATAATGACATAATGATATGATACAGGATGTAGAGAAACTACCCAGTAGTAGAACTCTAAAAACAGTTTACAATATAAGGTCACGAGGCCATCTTCAAAAAAAATCTAATGCAAGATCTGTAATCTATATCAATATAAAAGGTTTTATTCGACAAATCCACATTCCTGTAATTGCGGTGGCGAAAATCCTCAATTAAGTATTTTGGTAAAGGAGAGCGGGGTAATGCGGTGCACTATTTTTTTTTTTTTTTCAATTTTCTGAACTAAAATTAAATATTGCCTCATTTTGTCAAACAATTATCAGTTACAAGTATTTGTCTTAATATTTGGAATATTAAATCTATATAAGAATTTTACAAAAATGTTATCTTTTCAGAATCGCTCCAAGGGCTGGTGGTAATATCGGATGGGGCAATATGTTCATTAGGCATTGGTTGGTTACTAATGTCTATTCCATTCAAGATTGCTTATTTTGCTCAAATTTGTCAAATATTTCATCTGCAAAAATGTAAGCTTTCAGATAACTGTTTTTTAAATAAAAAATACTGTCATAAGACATTACTACAACCGTATTAATAATTAATGCATTTAGAGTCCTACTACTTGCGGTTTTTTATGTGGAATAGAAACCCAGTATTAGAAAAAAATGGAGATAAGGTGATTCTCAAATGAGCATAATTCAGGGATTATATGTGGACATGGGCATAACCATCGAGGGGCAGTTGCCCTCCTAAAAGTGAAAAAAATTATTTACTAAATAAAAATAATTTTTTTTTCAAGCAAATCCTTATTGTAATAACTAATAAAGCACTGCTATAATTATATATAATATTCTTCAAATTTTTGTTTCATTCTCCTTTTCCGTGCTGAAATGTCACAACCTTACTGACTTTGGCTTGTTCCCTCCTAAGTTTTGGTCCTGGGTTTGTCCTTGTATGTTGATCATACAACATATGAATGTGTTACATAATGGACTGTAATTCTTCACTCTGATTCTAGATGGTATTATTACTACTATCGGTGATGGGGTTAAATGTCTACAATTTATAGTACTGTTAAGAAAATCTTCATTGATCCAAGAAAAGGAACCCAGAGTTTGTCTTCTTTATTTGTAATTGGATTATGAGTTTATTTTATTGTATAAAATATAAGTCCTATAATGTGTAACAGTTACAAAAGATAATAGTACGCAAAGCACTTTAGTAAGACAATCAATGATCCATTGTCTCTGATAAGTGTTAAATTACCTGTAATCTGATGTGAAAATATCTTTAATGTGGGAATTAATTGTGTCTGAAACAACATTAATACATTTCAAAGATAAGAACAAGAGTTCTTTGAAGAAGTCCAATCAAAATATAACATAAAAATTACATATTTACGTTTCTCTGTATCGATATATTCTAAATAGCATTATAGATTTTTTATGTATTCGTTGGTAAGTAATGTGAATGACAGTTTGACTTGCCTCGAGATATAGTGTGGTTTCAATTGTATATTGTGTGTTTTAGATTATAAAAAAAAGTAAAGTTAACTTATATATCCATTGTGATATTTTAAATTCTTAAAAAAACATAAATCTGGCCAGTTTACGCTACGTACACGGAGTTAACTGATTGAAAAAGCAACAATAATACCCCAATATAAATTAACAAAAAAATATTTTTTGTTTGTATTTAAAATAGTAACTCAAATTAAATTAAAATTTTCAATGCAATAAGAAAGATAATTTGTGTAACTGGAACTACTTGTAAAAAATATAGGTACAAATAAGGATTGAACATTATCGGTCATTATGATGAATTGTGAAATGAGATTGTGTCAGGGACTAAAACGATAGGCCAACATAGATTTCAGTGAATCTTTTAAATCTCTTGTTGATAGATTTGTTAATTTTTAATATGAGAAAGCAATGTATTAATACCAACGTACCAACGGGAGTATTGTGGCACTTACTCACCGTCTACCTTGTCATGAGTTGCAAAGGACCTCTCTACTAGTGATGGATGGTGGTTTGGGTTTAGACTGAGTCTGAACTTCTTCCCACGTTGAGGACATAGACCAAGGGGACAGTGCCTTGTCAGCTTCCAGGTCTTGGTGCAACGGCAAGCTCACGGAAGATTGGGTTTACACAGGCCTTCAGCCCATCAAACAATTTGATGATCCGTCGGCCTATGAACTCCGGAGACAGAGTAAAGCTGGAGTTCTTGATGGAGGGCTATGTTCCTGGCCCTCTGCAGTGTGGTATCTCATACGATCCCTGCAGGATGAAGTTCTGGTAGCTCTGGAGTATGTGCAGTGTTGTTTTGACGAGGTTTCGCAGTAGAGGTGCACCATTGAGCAGTGTCGGTCGAATGGTAGCTTCGTATATTTGTAGCTTGAGCAGTTGAGACTACTGTGGTGATGTGAGCAGATGATACAGTCTATGTCACTTCTGCTTTGTGATCTTCAGTCTTTCCTTAACCTGACTAGAGAAGGTTAGGTGTCCATTTTCACGCCCTGGGGAATGATGGCGTTGGACACTAAAATTATTATATAAATAAAAACTAACGTTGTATTTATTTCGAGTAAATTTTATTTATACAAACCATTAACTGTTTCCGTGATGTTTATAACGTGGAACATTCAATCACCCTCGACTGAATTTATGACAATTGTTAAAGGGAAAAAAGAGAGCTACATTTTTTCCCTGTTTGGTGTGAAAACTTTTTCCCAGCAGCCCCAACCACTTTAATTCCTTTTTGCTTGAATAAAGAAAGCTGAAATGTGTATATATCTTTTAAAATTAAATCCAAATGATGTAAAATAAATCATAAATAAAGGAATCCATAAAGGCTCCCTCTCTACCCCAAAATATGGTACAAACTCAATATTTGAGGTTATATATATAATAAGGAGGCACCATATCGGATTCATTAGAACAAAATAACGTTAAATGAAAGTATCAATGAAGCACGTTTGATCAAAAGAAAAGGATCAAGCCGCAACCACGTTACTAATCTGTAGATTGAGATATTGGAGCTTACAATCACATAAACATTGAAATATAGATTAATGATTGATGTTCAATTATTAGTGAATTTTGTATATATTCTTACACTATTAATTTTTTGGTATCGATTGCGATAGCCAAACTAATTTATTTTTTTTACTTTCACTTATCTTTATATGCTATTTATAAGGGAAAAGGGAGAAAGGGAATTTTTCAAAATGTTGACTTCTAATTTTCGATGAAAATACCTGTTTTGAGGCCCCTCAGTTCTAATAAGCCAGTTCCGCAAATTGGTGTGTGTGATAACTATAAGTCGTACGAAACTGAAATTACATATTTAAGGCGAATATATGCCTGGGATGTGATAGCAACTGGAAGTGATTCTGTATATAATTTATATTTCATTTTTTTTTTTCGTTTTCTCTAAAACGGCATTGAAGATTGTAATTAAACTCTGTAAATCAATGTACAATTGAATGATATTTAATATCAGCTTGGTCCTATTCTCTTTGAAATAGTCTGACTGGGCTTAAATAAGGATTTTTCAAAAAATCTTTGCCTATTCATGCTATATATATATATATATTCATGCTAAAAACCATAAATGAAATCCAGAAATAGGGGTTATGAAGAAAAAAAAAACTGTCTAAATTACCTTTCATTGTATTTGTTTGATATAATTAAAGATTTCACATTTTTGTTTGTAATGAAAAATAGAGAAATACAAACAAGGAAAGGATTTTATGATTAACTTAAGGAGACAATTGGAAATTTTTTTTCAGATTTAAAACATTTGTAGATATAGGAGTAGCAGTATTGACTTATTATACTCCTCTGGAAAACCTATGATTATAGAAAAAAATGAAAATAAAGTCGAAGAAAGTAATGAAGAATGACGGAAATGTATAGGGTTCCAACACTTTCTTCTTTTACTGCAGCAGAGCTACATTTTAAGGAGGCTTTGCAGTAGCGAGTTGGGCTGCACTTGTGTTCATTGTTGTAGGTCAAAAGTGTTGGGGCACACTCGAGCTTTGTTATTGCACTATTATTAAAACTAAAAAACTAAGTATAAATATGTGTCTGTAGCACTGGTTGTGATTGGTCATGCAACCTGCATTGTTGCCACCGTATAGGAGCTGAAAAGGGTGATAGTGTCCTGAACAGCGGGTTGATGATGATCTGCAGCGTGTCAAAGAACTTGAGGTGTCTCCTTAGAATAAACTCGGGCACACTCGGTAGATCGAAGAGTTCGTGTAGTTGTGGGGATTTAATCTTCCCTAGTGACGTAGACCTTACCACCTTCCGCTGGACAGTATCCTGGAGCTGTCGAAGATGGAAAGGGTTTATAATTCAGGTTATATTTATTTCTAACCAGAATCAGAAGGACAACATTTATTATGTACGTCCGCCACAAAATAGATGTGAACATTTTCATTCTCATCTAACCTCCAACAAACAAAAACTCAGTTTTGCTGCGTAATGAAAAAAGATGAATATTAGGTACTCACTTTATTGGTCTAAACAGTAACGTTTATTCTCCAATAAATAGCAACAGATTATACAATTATTATGAACAAAAATATTAGGTTTCCTTAGCCAAACAAAACACGCACATAATTAATTATTCAATCATATGGCGAGAGGTTTCAAATGGGTTTGCCACTAAAACGAATGTAAAATAATATACCATAAAATGAGTTATAAATCTTTTCTTGCTTAATCGATACATGAAAAACTATATATCCGTCATAAACGTTATATTTACTACTTATAAAGTTACTTTATATTATATTTATTTTACGTCAGGCTTTCTAGGTGGTTAAATTTTTTTTATGTAATCAAGGTTAAATCAAGTATGCAATTTTAAGGCATTGTTCTACTTCATTATTTTCACTATGCTGAAGATTAATGTGAAACAGTTTCACATTACAAGAAAGTTGCTATATTGTTTTATTTTATCGAATATTTTTGTTGTTATTGTAATGATAATGATGATTATTAAGAAATAATTAGGACTATTAGTATTTTATTCACCATATTTTATTAAAACTTCTAACACTGAACAAAAAAAAAATCTGAATGTTTCCTTTGTTCCTTCTTAATTTTGGATCGAAATGAATCTTTTTTTTTTTTTCTTTTAGCTGCTATTGTTTACAAGATTTGTAATGAACATACGTATAAATATGGCCTGTTCACAACTTTTTCAAGGAAATGAATTTCTTATAGAAAATTTGTATGAAAATTCCTGTTTTTGTGAATAAATGTGGAATTTCAATTTAAAGAATAGTTCAGAATCTACAGTTGAATCAATTGTTGACTTCGCGAGAGTGTTCATGTGGTCTGCCACTTCAACTTCGGAATATCTTTGTGTACAGTCTGGCAGTAGTCTGCTAGCATTGATTTATTTAAACGGTCGTGATATCTCTAATCTATCGAAGTAATGTTTTTGTGGAATTTCATTCTGAAGGTCATAATATGTAGACTGTTTAAAATAACTCGGTTCAACAATAAATGATCAACGGACTGAAAAGAGTCCAGCGTATTGCTAGCAAGAGAACAGATCCTTCTTCTTTCCATCAAGAATACTGAAATCCCAATAAAATCTGAAACTAAGGGTGTACAACGCTATGATAAAGCTAGACCTACCTAGCCTTAGATAAGGCTGCAAGACCTACGCTCTAACAGGTTCTCTTGTAAGCAGAATCCAGAGATTTGAACTGATAGTCCTCCGTATAATAGCAGGAGTGATCTGGGATCAGAGCTTTAACACATTGACGCGAAGAACTAAGAGTGAACTGCTTACAGACTACTCATGATATGAAGGCAAGGTAGTTAAGATGGGTGGAACATGAAGCTCGAAGCAATCAGTACGACTCTATACAACAATGAATACTAGTATAGTAGGCAAGAGACCACGTGAGAGGGCAAAAAACAGATGAATAAACAGTATCAACTAAGATGCGTAAGAGCTACATGCAGCAATCTGGAAAGTAGTCCATGATAGGCAAGCGTGGAGAAGGCTGGTTCGGGCGGCTAAAGATCTACAAAGTCTGTAGAGCCAATTATAAAAAAAAAAAATTTAACAATTGATTATGGGGGTATAGTCTCATATAAAAGATAACCCGAACTATATACAATGTTGTAAATAAAACCAAAAATTAAGATAAAATAAATAGATTAAAATAATAATTCTTACTAAAAGATAAAATAAACGTTAATAACAAAACCTATGACATTTATGGATTTAACAAAATGAATAATTGACTCTTAATGGAAAAAAAAATTAAAGTGAATTTAAGAAAAAGATGAAGAGAAAAAAAGAAAAGAAATTAAGATAAAATAAACTTTTAGAGTGAGAATAACGGAACTGATAAATATACAACTTAAACAGGATGTCCTGCAGCAGTTTTCGGTTTGTGCTTGGGTTTCCCAAGTTGTAGGTCACTGCTCCTTTAACTGTAGGTAACTGGGAGTGGAACATCATGAACCTTTTTTTTATGTAATCATCTATTGTCTATTAGCAATTCCTGATGCAATTGGATGGATATTAGGCTTAATTCACCAAGAAGAAAAAAAAAAAAAATGAAAATTTAGAGAAAAACCAGCTCTGCGTGGTATTGAGCAGTACAAAACCCAAAGGACGTCTTTATTAAACCATGTTGACCTATATCATTTTTCAGTTTTTTCGAGTTGGTGCAACAGGAAATTATTGAACGAAATTGTCTATTTCTTGAAATTTTACACGATTTATTCAGCATTTTTATTAGTAGAAAAATAGGTAAGTTGAAAAACATAAAACATAATGTAAGTTTTATTAAAATATATATTACTAGTTGTATTGTACAAGTATAGTAATACTGCAATTAGTATGCTTGTATATTCTAAATATTAAAGTTTGAAATGTTATAAGGTTCCTAGAATCTAATCGAACAGTTAAAAAAAAATATGTTATTTGGCCACATCAATTATTTTTTACACAATTTTTTTTTTGGAGTAAAAAATTTATTGTAGGTAAAGATTAACTTTACTTCAATTCAACATGATTTAAATCATATATTCGCGCCAATAAAACAACGCCTAATCTAAGACGCTTGAATAGATAAAAATAATCTAGGATTCGATGTTTTGAGGAGAATTTAACAGGTAAGAATAAAATTGATTACCAGATCTATTGATAATCCAAAGTTTCTATAAGACATTGATCACAATTGATTTTGAACATTATATTTTTCTAAACCTATCTACGTTGTAGTGAACGTTTTGAGCTTTCTACAATCACATCACTTGGAATGATTAATCATAAGCCTATAGAAATTATATACTAATGAATTATTCATAGTACTGAAATTTATACATTTCTATATTATCGATTTTACAGACGTTAAGCATACTTCACAATATTCTTTCTATATTGGTATTGGAAATTGACTATAGGAAAAGATTGAATCGTAAGCCAATCACATGAGGAAAATGATCCCAACAGACTTATTCTCTAGAAAGGACTTAAAGGAAAATAAAAGGAGGAAGAAAGGGATGACAATAGGCCCTTTCTTGTGGTATTGGTAGGCGACAAACGGTATAGGAGGGCTCCATAGGAACCCGAGAAGGTGTGTGAGGTTATAGGATGAAACCAAAGCCCCTATACCGAACATTCCCTTTAACAGTGGCAAGGGATTTACTTTTTTCTCTCAATTCGGTATTCACGATGGAATTGAATAAAATGGGTAGTATTGTTATATTCTTTTTAAATTAAACTATTTCCATAATTTACATCTGGCTGGTGAATATCAGGATCTAAGGTCGTGTTTGATTATTTTTTTATTACTTCTTTTTACTCGTGTACAATTAACAATAAAAAAATTAATGGTAATAACCATAGGAAAGTTTCTAAGATTAATTTGATATATTTATGATTGTGTGTTTATATTTGATATTCACGGTTTCAGATGAACAAACAATTAATTCTTTTCTTAGCTAGATTGTTTACATGAGGGATATAAAGGCATTATCGATTAGCTGCTTATCATATGACAAGAATTAGCAGATTTTAGTTTGAATACTGAATTTGGAAATTAATATTTATCGGTGTTTGATTTACATAAACTCATAATCTATTAATACATAGGACTAATAAAAGTCATTTTTATTATAAATTGAGAACTTAGTATAGAGATTGGTGAATAACAATAAATTATTTTTTAACTATGATTTATTTAATCATTTTTTATTAAGATTTACTGGTAATGAAATTGTTTTGTTTTTTAATTTATTATTTTAAAACTAAATAGAATAATTTTGAAAAATTTAATTGATTTAGCTGCTGTTTTTAATTTATTTGTTTTATTATTTAATAAAGACAATTCCAACGACCTATAGATAGTAACTTCAGCCCATTCCCTAATATCATAATTAGCATTAAAACTGCACTTTTTAAATCGTACAGCTCTTTTAGTATGACTGCCAACTCCTAATATCATAAGTTACTCATCCACATTTGAGCTTATTTGGTTATCGTAAGGGGTCGCGTTCTTAGTTATCTTGGCTTTCTTCTCAGTCTTATTTACCTAAGTAAAGTAATAATAGATTCATTCCAATACTGCTTTGACTGCTTCAGGTCTTTTTGAAGTAGTCTACTTGGATTATACTTATAATATGATGCCTTTTCTTCCGATAGGTTAAACTCTGGAGATATTCTCTACCAGGAAAAGCTTGACATACAGCTGTATGTATATACTAAAATTCAGATCGAAACTTTCTCATAAATAAATAAGTTTTTGTTTATTTGCTGACCACACCCTGACCATCTTTTCTTCTCATATTATTATTATTATTCCTCTACATTTCATGTTAAGCGTGAAGTTGCAGTCTAGTCGACTAGTCTCTGCACTCTGCCAGTTTTCTCATATCCAGGATTGTCTTGTTCCAACCATTTTTTTTTAGTAACGATAGCTCCTGAGCTTTCAGGTATCGTCCATTCTCCTCCAGACGTGTCGAAGCTGCCGATGTCACATTCTCAAATCCTCAGGAATCCTTTCATTTCTGAAAATTATAATCCCTCTTGTTCCATTCGACTGTTATTTTAAGGAATCCATTTCAGCCCCTGTTGTCCAGTATGCATGTTTTCGAGGTTTGTCCAACTTGTCTTGTCCTGGTCTAATCCATAAAGGAGACAGAGAAGGAACACCGACGTGTCCTGCTAACCAGTGAAATGTGACCAGAAATTTCGGTTTCGCATAACTTTTTGTTTTTAAGTAGTGCTGTTCACATACATACAAACACAGATTTTTTGTGACTCGTCCATTTGGACTCAGGGGACCTTAATCGGTGCATTTCCGTCGAAAACTTGAATTAAAATTTTTTTTTTATTTATAATTTATTTATTGTTATTTACAAATGTATACATATATGCACATCAAGCAAATTTGCTGTAAGTGATATTATGACAGGATACAAACATGTGGAGAATCTACCCATTGATAGAGCTCCAAAAACATTTTTAAAGGAGAAGATTTCGAGACCATCTTCTTTTCAGACGCCTAGGAGGATTATTAGGTAGTGAAGGAGAAGCCATGTTAGAAACGTGTTGGTTGGGTGGTTGGGAAGTTTATTATGGAAGGATTGGTATCTGGTTTTGACCAAATCGACAAAATATGGAACATTGAGGTCCTGATGGATGACTTGATTTGTGGGAAAGTAAGGAGCATTAAGGATTTTACGAAGGATTTTGGACTGTAAGGATTGGATTCGGGAGGAATTCGATGGTCTAGTGGAACCCCAAAGATCAACTCATTTCCAGATAGTCCTTATAATAGTCACGTAGATCAGTCTTTTGTAATATATTGGAAGTTTAGACCGTTTGTCTAATAAATGTTGAAATAGTCGGAATCAATGAGCAGTTTCCTGTCTTTTTCTGTTTTCAGTCTTGTATGAGGATTCCATGTCAGTTGTTTGTCCAGATGTAGTTGTTTGTCCAGATAAGCAACGGATCTGTTTGACAGGAATAAGTGGGTAATTATTAAAGGATACTGTGGAGCAGGAGATCATAGGCTTACTAAGAAGGGTAAATGTGATTTGGTGGGATTTATTGGAATTTATTTTAATCCTCCAGTTTTGGCACCATTCCTCAAGGGTGGTAATGTGGGATTGGAGGGTTTGAAATAAAAGTTAAATAAAACAGCTTGTTCTTTTTTTTTTTTTGTCTTCAGATTCAGAATACTTGGAGCTTTATATTGTTTTTCTCCTGTACTATAAGTACGAGAAAGGTATTGCTATTCCTTAACGAATCCATCTGGATATCCCATCTGTTTTAATCTTCGCAGTTATAATCGATGTTTCATGTTTTAAATTAATAACTTATTTATATATATCCCCTCTTAACTAAAGTAATCTTGCTATGTACCATATTATTTATAGAATATTAATGATGTTATATGTAAATTTTCATACTCTTATTACTTGTTTTAAAATAAAAATAAAAAATAGCAATAATGCCCAATCGTATATTTAGGGTAGTATTTCTTAATCCTTATATAATAATATTTTATTAATATTAATAATAATATAATTAATAATATTTATTAATTGGAGGAGATTTTCATGATTATCACATGAGTCTGATCCGATACAGCCTATAAAGCGGAGAGCTTAGACAAGAGGTAGTAAAGGTGACCATGAGACGAGTAAAACAGAAGGCCGCTAATAGAGGGCGGGGATAATTCAGTTAGGGCCCGGGGAGGGGCAGTGGCTCTAACTGAATAGCTCTGGATAAAGCCCTTGATGACGGCTATTCAATCCGGATGAATAGCGCCTCTGATTGAAACAATGTACGCTCTGTTTTATTCTCTTGTCAGCGGGACACAAGGCCCGGAGATCCGATCGCCTCCTAGGAAGGAGATCCTCTTACCTCCCATAGCTAAGAAAAAGTAATTTGCACTATCCTGCAGGGGAGCTCTTAAGGATTCAAGAATCATATCTGTAATAAGGAGGATCTTAATGTGACAATACATTTTAAATAAAATATAATTGAATTTAAAAGAATACCACCGCAGTTATAATTCGATCCCGTCCTAAGGAAAAGAGTGTGCATGTATATTTACTTAAATTAATCTCTGAATCGTTAGCGAAGTAGGCATTCAAAACTTGATGTTAAATAATCAAATAAATAAATAAAAATTAAAAAATCAGAATACGAGGTTTTTGCCATTATCTGCTTTTTTAAGACACTGTTTGGTGAAAACAGGTAAAAGGTAAACTACTCTAATTAACCAATAATTTAACATTGTAAAAGTTTTAATTTTTGCAGTTACCATGTTTTACGACCGAACAACTCATATATACAAAATCAAGATAGGTACTTAGATAAATAAATAAAAACCAATAAAATTGTGAAATAAATATAATATTAAAAGTACAATATTTACACTAAATGGGAAGGACCATCATACGTAAGGGGTAAAGTAGGGCTCTTTAATTATCACAGCGCAGCACTCTCATTGCGTCACTGCTGCTGAGCCAGTGGAGGCTGAGTAAGTGAACAAATGCTGCAACGCTTTGAACAAGAGTGGAGAATTTGGCCATCTATCTCCAATTGTTAAATTTATTTTACATGAATCATGTACCCACTGCGGTTTCAACATTCAAGGTGGATTGTTGGGATGAATAGAACTAGATATGGGAATTGAACCTGAGGAGATTTGGCAATACACTTCTTGAGTTTCCCTATAAGTAAATTATATAACGCTAATTCTCAGGTGATTAGGTATATTGTTTCGTTTCTTAGTAAAATGAGAGCTTGGTATAAACAGGTGATAAAGGTAAACTGTATTAAATCTGCTGCTATAATAATCATGATAATACAGTGATTTAATTCTGGGATTGATACAGTGCGTTTAATAGAATCGGATCAAGTTGAGCGCCTGCCGCTAATCCTAGGATAGAGATATCACAGCCTACAATCGGATAAACAATTTAATAAAGATAATTAAATTAATATTAACAAGAGAAACGTTTTTAAGTTAAAAATTAGAATTATGGATAAAAGAAATAATTCAAATATTGTTGTGGCGTCTTCAGATAAGTAAAAATCTATGGAATTTTAAATGAATAAGTAAAGAATGGTATTTCTTGGGACGTTCCAACCTCTGTTTCAATATGAATGATTATTTTTTTTTTTTTTAATTCTTAAAAACAATAATAGTTATTTTGTTTAAAAAATTGGGAATCAAAGAATTATAATATTAAAATTTAGTCTACAAATCATGTTGACATTTTGATTACAGTCGATTATGAATTATTAATATTTTTTATATGTCCTCTAAAAGAGCCGCAAACTGTGCCGGTGGAGCTCCTGGTAACATCGGAGCTACTGATAGTCCCAAGTTTGGAAAAAGGTGTATCAGCTGGGAGGTTTGACAACCAACCACTTGTGACAATTATCTTGTTACTACAATCTTCCAGCTTCGGATATGGGTAGGAGTGACGGAAACGATCTGTATGCGACATACACATAGAATTTTTTTTTAATTTATTGATATACATTACAATCTGCCACACCGTTGTGGGCAATATGTAATAGTGATGAATGATCACATTCATACTAAAATAAAATAAGAATGAAAAATAAATGGAAAAGAAAAAAAGTACATAAAAATAAATAAAATCTCTCTTAAAATATATACAAACAGAAGGATAAAGAAAATTAACATAATCATACTATGTGCATGAAAAAATAAATAAATAAAATAAAATAATGATAAAAATAATAGAATCTCTAGTCACATTTACACTCTAATATACAATATTTACACAATCGACCTGAGGATACCTGAGTCCACTCTATCCCCCACGTGCGAGGGGTAGAGCAGATCCCTTAAGATCCCAGCGTATTCCTCTCTCTGCATCACTGACAATGAGCCAGTGGAGGCTGAGTAAGTGCGCAAAAGCCGCAAATCTTGAGTGGAGAATCTGACCATTGCCAGAATTCCAATTGTCCATTTTTATTTTACAGTAAGTCTCTCGGCCACAACCTTCGAGGTGGATTGTAGGGATGGGTGAAACTTATACATGTAGCAACGAGTAAAAAAAAAAAAATAAAAACATCTTTGGTAGCTATTAGCTATTTCAAGAGTTGAAATTAGTCAATTAATTTATTATTTCTTGCATGAATTTTTTTAAGTTACGTTAAGGTTAGATCTTGAAGTTGTCAAACGGGAGTTGAGGCTGGTCAATTATTTGTTTTAAGATTCAAACACTCACGACGAATAAATTCGTAAGGAAGACTGTTAAAATTCGTATTGCAATAAATGCCTAACATTAGTTATTTTGCCCAAATGCCGTCTGGTGATCCTGTTCGTAATATTATTAATATTTCATAAAAAGCATTATTTAAATATTCTATTGGAAACAACATATGGGATTATGGAATGTCTTCCGAGCAAACAGCTTCCCATCACTAAATGGTAATGTGTGTTTAGTTAGAGATATGTTTTTAGTAACATATTTCGAATTTGGCCGAAAAAAGATGCTTGTGAATTGGTTAAGATCACTGCCTGGAAGTTTATCTAATACTAATTTCACTATGTTGCGTATGGTATTATTCGCTACGCGTAAATCGTATGAATGAGTAATATATAAAACGAAAACATGATATGGAAGCCTAGCGACCAACATCCAATATTTGCAGCTACTTGATACACAACGAAAAAAGGCACATCGTACTAAAGCCGCCTTTAGGACAATGCTGTGAAATTTCAACAGAAAGATTGTTATCAGTTGGGTAGAGTGGGCGACTACAATGATCCTTTATGTTCATGTTTGTGTTTAGGCCCCTTCTTCCTACTTAGATAAGATAGTTTGGATTCAATAACATTCCTTTTCTTTTTTTAATAGAACAGTACTATCATAGAGGGATATTTCCCACACCTCTACAACTTTAGTTTTTTTAAATTCTGTTTTAGACAGGAAAACAAAATTTGTAACTTCAGAGAGTTACGTCAGTTTAAGGCTAAAAAAAAGGAAACGCGATTATTTAGAAAGAAATATTTTTTCTTTTTTTTTTAATGACAAGGCAATCCACAGCGATGGTGATGGTATCCTATGCATACTACTTCCTCTTGAAAACATTCCCAATATATCTTTACTAAAATATATAAGCTGATATCATACCAATAGTTAATAAGAGGAAGTAAAATTAATAAATAAAATAAAATCGAAAAGAAAAAAAAATCTATAACAGAAAGTGACATTAATTAATGTAACATGTAAAGTTACAATAAGGCAACATGTATTATATATATATATATTTCAGGTGTGGGTAACCTTTGAATGTGGGCAAAACTTTAATGTGCAAATACGTTCGTGGGCCGCGTTTAAAAGTACTGTTCATAATTTTTAACGATAGATATAAGACATGAAACAATTTATTAAAATAACATAATGAAATGGAAAAAAATAGGTATAACATTGTAATTAAATCCTGAAATTTGGAATTATTACAATCTACGAAAGTTAAATGGCGACACCGAAATCAATGAGACACCTAAGCGTGAATTTGGGAAACTAATCCATCGATGTTTGAAATAATTGAGGAGCCAGCGGAAGCAACGCGCCTACGCGCTTGTCTATTAACCCAAGGCTGCGAGTTCGAACCCCAGCCCATTCCGGGATTTTTACAAGCATGATATTATACAAAATTCCCTTGCAGCCTGCACACGGGAATTTGTGAGACCCGTTAGCCAATGGGTGGCTCTCACAAAAAAATAGGCGTGGGAGTGACGAACCCACCCTACGTAAAAAACAAGTCAAGAAACGCGCGATGTATTCCTAGGTATACTTAGGCTTACATGGTCTGTCGCCCATATAATAATCCATCGATGTTTGGAATAGTTCCACAGATACAAAGACGTGAAAAATTGCCCAAATTATCATCAGTCAAACTTGTACGATAGTAACTGTTCGCATTTATAAGTACTGCCAAACGTACAAATCAATCATCTCGCGAATTTTGTAAGCTGAGAAAATGGTCTTCTTAGAGGTATTTTTTTGCAGAAATCGCACAACTCCACGTCTTCTAATTTAGATTTTAGGATTGTGTTTTCTTGACTCTCGATTAGCTCCATTTGCAAGTGTATTGGAGCATTTTGTACATTTTTTTTCGTTGGAGCAGCATATAAATTGAAACAGTCTTCCATGTTTTTGAAATTGCTAAATCTGTTCGAAAATTGCTCCGACAGTAACTTGAGTTCTTCAGCATATTTAGCATAAGCAATATTTAGAGAGCGTGGTGAAATGGTAATTGTTACCTCCCACAAGCGGATTTTGTTCTGAACCCCTTTCAAATGGCAATACAAATCATTTACTAACTGTCCTTGTTTTTGAAGTTCCAAATTTAAATCATTCATATAGCCAGTAAAGTCGACCAGAAATGCTAAGTCACATATCCATTTTGGGTCTCAAACCAGATAGTGGTTAATCTTTTATTTGAATAAAATCTGCTATCTCATATCAAAGCTCGTAAAACCTTTTCAGCATTTTCCCTTTGTTTAGCCATCTGACTTCACAATAATATGTTATGTCGTCATATTTGGCTGACATTTCATCCAAAAACGCCTTGAACTGACGATGGTAAAGCCCTCGGGATCGAATAAAATTGATGGTTTTTACTACCACATTCATAACATTCTGGAGTCGAATGGACTTAGAGCACAAGTTCTGTTGGTGGACAATGTAATGAAGGACCATCAAATCATCGCAACAAACGCCGATGAAACCTTTACGTAAGCCGACCATAAAAGGTGCACCATCTGTGCATACACCAAGTAATTTTAACTATGGAAAGCCAAAACTTGTGAATACTTTTTGAACTTCATTAAAAAAGTCCTCTCCTAATGGTTCCTTTTAGCGGTTATAAAGCAAGCAATTCCTCAGTAACAGTGAACTCTTTATCAACACTTTAAATAAATATAGTCAGTTGAGCTGTTTCAGACAAATGGGTGCTCTCGTCTAATGCTATGGAAAATAATTCAAAATCAACCATTCGGTCAGTCAATGTTGTTTTTATATCGTTAGCCATAATTTCTATACGTCGGACAACAGTTCGTCTTGACAAACTAATTTTTCCAAATTCATTTTTCTTTTCAGGGCACAAAACACTGCATACTTCTAATATACACTCCTTGATAAATTCTCCTTCGGCAAATGGTTTTAACGACTACCAATTTTTAGCTTAGTATAAAACTAGCTTTCACAACATTATCATGTTGTTTTCTTTGTTTATGAAACATTTGCTGCTGTTTTTCTAAATTTTTAGTAAGCTTCTGGATTTTGTCTTTTCTTGTTTGTCCTGTCAGTGAGTGCAGCACAGGATGCTTAGTTGAGTAATGCCTCTTGAATTATTATATTGAATTATTGAATTATTTCATATTGAATTATTTCCTATATTGAATTATTTCATCACTGAAATGGATTCATTACATAGCAAACAAATAGGCTTACCATTGTGCAAGATAAAAAAGAATTTTCCAGTCCCTTTTTCTTGAAACTGGCGACCCTTTGCATCTACTTTTCGTTTCTTTCTACCAGATATAATTTTCATTTACTTTTCATTCGATAATCTTAATAACAAAATATAATTAGTAATTACTCAAGATGTTTACAAAGTCGCAATGTAAATTGATGCCACTAGCAATTTGGTAGGATATCGCTTACCAAAGTTATCACCTGGGTAGCTCAATTAGAGCTGTACTAAAGTTCGGGTCATACACCCGCTTATATAGGCAAAATGAAGGAATGATCTAGAATCGTCTAGCGTAGAACAATTGAGAAGTAATAATCTTTAGTTGCGCCGCCAGTGTGGCGATGTTTGATGATTGCCACTCGCTTGCTCGCTAACTTGATTCTGTGAGTATGAATAAGCAGTGTAATATTTTTTTTATAATTGGGTTTTTCAACATGTCTTGCAGACCGGATCAAATCTTACAGCGGACCGGGGGTTGCCCACATATGGTCTAGATATTGACAGTAAGTATTCTTGGGATAGTCAAGTGTGTCGAACTCGTTGTC
This sequence comes from Halyomorpha halys, assembly GCF_000696795.3. Lineage (NCBI taxonomy): Eukaryota > Metazoa > Arthropoda > Insecta > Hemiptera > Pentatomidae > Halyomorpha > Halyomorpha halys. Next base: position 108,641 of record NW_027106549.1, read on the forward strand.
TAGTCATTACTAATTATTGTCGTCTTTAGCTTTGGACTGGTGTCTTTCATGGTAGTACTGCAGTCTTAATTTCTCTCAATTTATATTGTGTTTTGTTGTTCCAAGTTGCGTGCCATTCATTTAATATTTGTATTGCCATCATAGGATTAAGTAGGGGAAATCAAAGCAGTCAGATGGCGGGTTTTAAATCATTGTGAATTCAGATGAGAAGCAGGTAACCATAAAGAATGAAGACATTTTTTAATAGTTGGGGCAATTTTATATTATTTTCATTTTTTATTTTATTTTACTCTACTGTTATGTATGTACATAACACTTTGGCACCAACACGAAGGCCTATTACAAGACGGTTAAGTTCACTTTTTCACAAAGTGAGTTACCATCATGCTTCCGTCAGGTGGTTTCCTATTCTATGCAATAGCCTAACTGTTGGGTAAAAAAAAATAAAAATAAATAAAAGGCAAAAAATACAGGTGCTTAACATATAGTTAGAAACACGGTGTACAATCACTGCACTTGTGTGAAACCAGAGTATGCTGAAAATTGTTTTTTTAAGACTGGTTTTGTAAGTAATTAAGTGGTCTGTATAAATTTATGAGATTATATTTCTAATTATTGCTATCTACATGGTGGAGAGCCCAAACATTGTTAGTATGTTATTCAGCTCTGAGATATCTCCTCTGAGGGATGTATTTCTTCCCAGTGTGCCAATTTGAGGTGCCTGGTGGATGACAATTGATGTTCATGGATTGCACTTCTCTGCACTGAATCTCTTTTCTGCTTCCTCCTTGAGCCGACTCAGCCGATTTTTATTGCTCAAATTATGCAACTAGAATGATTTGAAACAATTCGAATTCGAGATTCTGAAAATAATTATTTCTAATTTTTTTTGTCCTTCCGTCTATGATTAATAGGAAAATATTCTGACCTAAAGACTTAAGCAATTCATATGTTATATTTCTCAAAATCCACAGTGATACTCGAAGAATGTTTAAAAGATTTAGAGCTCAAAATATTGAAAAAAAAGTCTGTTTGTTTCTGAATATATAAAGTTCTTTTGAGCAAACGGCACAACAGATTTCTAATTTTCATATAATTTGCGAGAATAATTTGATATAAAGGAAATTCAAAAGTTTTTGTAAGGCCTAGCTATGAGGTCTCAGCGGTTAATATAAGTTTACGGACAGCTGAATTTTAACTGTAAAATTGAAGTGATATTTTCAAGTGGGGCAACGTAATTACTTAGTACGTAAACTGTTACTTAAAGATAGCCATTATAAAGTATGCAGCATTACTAATTATGGGTGTGGAATAGACTTTCTTGATGATGCTATGTTTTTTATACGAAAGAGCTTGATATCGATTATAGTTGGAATGAATAAAGGAGGAGAAGGAAACATATCTAATGCGAGAGTTCTCACAGGGATAAACTAGTTTTTATTATACTTCCAAAGGAAATTCTAGATGGCAAAGTTTAAATTCAAATTGGTTTTGAGTGAGGCAGCTGATATTTTCAATGAAAAAGCTGTTCTATCTAAAAAAAACAACAATAAAAAAAAATCAATAAATGTGCATTGAGTAACATTAAGCAAGTCCGTTTTAGGACTTATGACTAAGAATATTGATTTCAAATATAATAGGTACTTAGTCTGTCACCACTATTCTAGAAGGTATTTTTCTGGTGAATAGTTTGTTTAGAAATATTTGATTCAAGGATTTTTTTTTTCTTATAATAATATCAATAAAAAGTGAATAAAAAAATGACAATTAAAAGTTATAAGTTAAGGGCTAACGCAGTCTCGGATTTATACTAACTTCATATTCTCCGGAGTAAAACTATTCATAGATTAAAATACTATAAAAGTTTTGGTTAACATTTTATCCCGGTGTAGTCTGATTCAGGGTCAGTTTTATTCTTGAACTAACCTTATTTCGAGACTAGGTTGTCCCAAGACTACAATGTATGGTCGTTAAAATCTGGAAATAAGTCTTACTGCTAGGTTAGCAACAGAAGCCTTAGTGTTAATTTATAAATAGCTCCATGTGGTTTGTAGGATTAAATGATAATTTTAATATTTATAATCTCAGTATTTATTATATTGTATTATGTTAGGCTAAATCTATAGCCATAACAATGCCTTATGACATTAAAAGATTAACATATTATAAGCTATATGTGGTTGATGTGGGGTAACACAGTTGGAAAGGCCTTGGACTATTAATTCCCGGACCCGGGTTAAAATCTGGCTATGGGAATTACATATATTTTCTTTGTTTAGTCATCTGACCTTCACTATCTAACTATTTTTTTATTCTCATGTTCTTTCTTCATGTCCAAGACTTTGAAAGCAGGATAGTAGGATAGAGAAATCAATTTTCTGTTATGTAACCCATGGATCGACTCTGGTTAGGTAACTCTCCTTGTGCGCTTACGGCCTCTGTGAATTGGCTTCATGGTCCTTTCCTTAGTTGGGGTAATTTTTTGTTTTCATAGCCCCATAATTTTTTTATGTGATTAATATATCCATAAACAAATATATACATGTACTGCTTTGTTTTATCTCATTTTTCTGTTGAGGGTCTACATTTGTTGATTACGTATGTTTCAAAAGTGTTAGGACCCACATTTCTTGTGGAGTTGACCTAATACTTAATCTAAGGCGTGTTTTCACGCAGTTTGTTCCTAACGTACTGGAGTTGGCTGGTGTCCGCCGAGTGTGGAAGAGGGAATTGGTGAGGTGCTGTAGAGAATCCAAAAATTTGATATGGCGGGGTTCTATGAATTCTGGGACAGTCGGGAGATTCAATAGCGTGTGGAGATCTCCCACTTGTGCCGTCGTTCGCACCAGCTTTCAGAGCATTGAATCTCGAAAGCGCTGGAGGCGTCCTTGGTAGGTGAACAGTGCCGCTCCATAGAGTAACATAGGTCTCAGGATACTCTTATTCTCTTGGATTTTTAATTGCTGGTGAAGTGAGGGAGTGGTTTAAGCGGTATGATTTTCTTCAGACCATTCTTGTCTTCCGGCAGAGATGGGTAGAGAGCTTTAGATGATCATCAAGCTTTATACCCAAATATACTATGGAACTGGAAGGTGAGAGGGTATGTCAGCCACTTTGAGAGTCTTCGGAAGTTTTCGTTTGTACTACTAGGTTTGAGCGAACACAGCACGGTCCGTTTTAGTCGTATTACGTTATGTTTAAGTGGCCCTGTTGTTGGATAATGCCAGAACACAATTTCGTAGAGCTGTCTTGGCATTCATACTACCGCTGTAGATGGCAATATCGTCAGAAACGCGGTGATATAGTTAGTGTATAATACCTGGTGGTTTTCTATATATACTAGGATATGTTGGTTGCATATCCTTCTTGTATAGGCCTTCATTCGTGGGTTGTGCTGGTATATGAGTTTTTTTAATATAACATTTTTTGTTTTCATGTCTACAAAAGAATACAACATTATTTGTATGTTTACTTAACTGAATTGCCATAAATACTTTGTATATCAAGTCAATCTGTTTTTCACCCACGTTATTAAGTAAATATTTTTTATTAGTGCTGTTATCTAATTTATTTGTAACAAAGCATCGAAAATTGGATTTATAGTACGTACCACTGTATTACCACATTTCTTCGAAAGAACTTGTTTACTCACGTAAAAATTTAATAATAAATTTAATAATAAATAAACTTTTTTTTGTATATATCGAAGATAAAAAGGTTATTTAATTTTTCATTTGTTTTACACGAGGAGGAATTGATCTATTAACTGTATATTGTTAACGTATCTTCCGCCGTGGAGGCGTTCTTTATTTACTATCACCACATATTTTGTTTTATTAAAGAAGAATTTTTATTTTTCATTCATTTTATTTTTTAATCATTAATTTTTTTCTTTCTCTTTCGCCGGCCCAATACTCCCGTTGGAGTCCTATAATGCAATCATTAATTTTGTATAATTATTTATTATTCCTCCTATATAATATTTTATTTGTTTTATTTTTACAAACATACTTTAATTTTTAACATTTATTTTTTTAATCTATAATTTAATGTAAAATAGTTTGATTCCTTTGCAATATTTCTTCTTTCAGTTAATTTATTTTATATTATTCCATTACGATCACCAAAGGACAGAACTTTGTATTAAAGCGATTCGGAAAAACCTTTAGGTATTGGAATGCGTTCGCAACAGAACTGTTTACTATTGTTTAAATATGATTCATGGATTTTTCATGTTAGAACTATTTACAGATTCTTTTAAGAATTCCGGAATAACTTATCCTCCCTTTTTTTCGGATACTGTTGATTCTGAATATAGAATCTGTTTGACAAGCATCATGCAAACGATAAATACAATCAAATGTAGACATGGGGTACACGACACGACGGATGGACAATCAGCGACTGAGAGATGAAGGAGTAAAGAAAGGAAGAGCGATTTGGTGTTGACTTTGTGACTTTATTATACCCCTCCCTCCAGGGAGGTGGGTCTCCTTCATAGAGAGTTCTTGAATAATTCCGGTCATGTTCCTCTGACAAGGGCCCGGGAACCGCCAATAGCCGAATATCACACACCGTGAATATCACAAATCCTTCACAAAGCATAGCCGTCGCTGTGTGTCGTTCCGTCTCCGTCGTCTCTATTCAATATATTTATAACAATAAATTTATTCTCCCCTCCATAGAGCGGGAAAAAAGGGCTGTGGCGTAAAGGTCTGTAGGCGGGTACATTAATATTATTTTACTGTTCAAATCCCAGTTCTACTACTTTTTATACCTTTTTCCATTTATAGGCGATATAACCGAGAGGCAGTAAAATAAGGCGGTCTGTATTTATTCCACGCTTTTTAGATTATATTCCTGTTTCAGAATTTACACTCGAAATAAATATGAGACCTTGATATGCCCATTGACAACCAATCAACCATTTCATCAAATTCGTAATTATTATTCTACAATTCCCCTTGCGGATCTCACATTACTTGATCATGGAGCGGCCTACAAACGTTCAACTTAAACCATAGGAGCTGCAGCTGAAAACAGAACCGAATGGTGTAGTGTCTTGAAGAAGGCTGAGACATGTAGGCTGATCGTCGCCCCACCTAGGTATGTATTATGTTCCCTACTATACTTTACTGTAACAATAAACATATTATATTGTATTTTGTATTTATTTTTGAACTATTAATTCAAACTGTTTTAACAATATTAGAAGGCAGTCCTTTCCAGAAAAACTGCTTCACAAAAATCCCAATTAAGCGAGGTCTTATATCACTTTTAAAACATTTAATTAAAACAGAAAGAGGGGACTTAAGATAAATGAATCGAGCAATATTTGAAAAGTGGCTAAAATTATTTAACTTTCATTCGGAACAGAAACTAATTGCGAGTATTGGTCGATGTACATGTCACAATTTCACAAGAGGAGACCATAACAAAAAAAAAAATACTGAAAGATAATATTTCTCGGCAAACCCGCCCCACTAAACCCAGGATATTTTATAATCCTTCATGGAACATCTTAATACGAAGAAGTTCTTACACCGCCTTCAACGTCTACATCAAGTGAGGGTCACCTGCATTCTTGTCGTTATAGTTATCACTTTCAGGTGGACTTCCAAATAATATAAATATAAAGGTTACAATTAATGGCGGTGATGTTTAAAAATGTCATCTTTGAAGATGGTGACGCATTTCCGTAATGATGCATCTTTACATCTTGAACAAATGGAAACGGATCCTATTAAAATATTTAAAACCCTGAAATAATAATTCTTAAAATAAGCTTTAATTAAAGGGAGAAAAATACGTTATACTATCTTTACAATAAAAAATAAGATTAAATTTGTAACGGTGGTATGGTATAGATGTACAACAAGACTAGGTTAAAAATTGTATATTGTAAAAGTGAATTAACTAAATATATTTATCAATAATATGTAAAAAAATAAAATAGAATAGTTTTCTAAAACTCAATAACTAAATCTTCTGGATGTATTTGAATTATGTTTAAATTCTATTAAAAAAAAAGTATTTGAGTAGTTTGAAAGGAAGTTGGACGGACTTTATAAAAACTAAAATTGATTATAGAGTATGTTTTACATAAAAAAACCTTGAGTTTTTTCCTGACACATATTGCAAGTAAAATGTCTACTGCGTTTGATAAGTACTGGCCGTTTAAACACATTTTTCAAAACATCTGGGGAGATAAATAAACAAATATTTTAAATTGGTCGGAAGCTTACAGCACCCATTAAGAAGATCTATACTGCTATTAATACCTCCGATATCAAAAACCCTCATTTTTAAATTTTGTTTTTAAAAAATAAATAAGTAATTATAAAATAAATAAATAAACTATGTTATTTATAGAATTAATAAGTGAGATGAGATAGCTCAGTGGTACTAACTTAAAGGACCCAGTATCGAATCCGGCTGTGGCAAATAATTATTTACTGTTTTATGGTAGTCAGCTCTCTGGGGTCCACGCAGCCTCATGAAGTAGATATTTAGGTAAAATCTGGTGGTTGTGTGTGATTCTGACCAAATCATTTCCTTGCACAACTGTTGGTCTAGTAACAGTACTTCGTTACAAAATACTGCATCCTCGACCCTTCATGGGCTGTAGCGGTACATATTTATTTTTTCGTATTTTTAATAATTATTTATTATTTTATTAAATTTCATTAAAACGTTTCTTAGACATAATGCAAAATCAGGAAGTTTATGGACGATTTTAAAGTTTGAAAAAGGTCAGCACTGAACAGGCACTACTGTTCCAGGTGTGCGATAAAAGTCTATCTCTTCTTTTCAAACGATAATACAAATAAGAAAAAACAATACAATCAATTTAGCATCTCCGCTCTTTTCTAAACACTTCTTCCTAATATGTATAAATGTAAATGTATGTGTGTTTTTTTTTTTTTTTTACATTAAAGATAATATATTTTCACACGAATAATCTCATCTCTAAATATTTGTATTTTTATATACTAGTAAAATGGGCCTCACATCAGTCTTTTATCTCTGTGTACATGTCAAGATAGGAAGCATTAAGTCCTCATAGGAAACACTGAGAGCAAACTATTGGAGCTAGCGGTGTGTGTATATCACTGTTCACGTATTGAGTACGGACATTTCTTTTATTTGTCCAGGTGGTAAATTAGTTCCTATTGACATTCACTTTGGAATAAATGCTCAGTTTAAATTATTGTAACACCTGCCACAGTTTCCGTGACATATACCAGTGGTAGTTGGTTATAATGGATGTTTTCAGTAATTAATCATTTTCTTTATCTAGTAGTAATAATTGTAATGATTCAATTTCTTCGTAAAATGCTTAGGCATAAGTTGACCAGAGAATAATTGAAAAAGGTGAACAGAGATAAAAATTATCTGATTACTCCTGAGCTGTAAGAGAAGGAAAATGACAAGAAAGGGCTGATGATCATTTAAAGACAGAATTTTTGTAGTAACTAAAATAAAATTAAAAAAAAAATAAATCACTCTCATTTTATGCATTCGACATCAAGATAACTGTCTGTTGGTCTGGACTCAAATTTGTGTTTGTGCCATGTCAATTTTATCGAATTTCGTCCACCACAATTATTATTTATGGATGGATAAATAAACGTATTTCCTCGTCCACATATTTCGAAAATGGCTCGTATAATTTGACACAAATTTGGAAGAATGTTTGCAATTATTGCGATCAAAGAACAACTCTCAGTCAACAACTTTCTTTACTCCTTATGATAAAACCCTTCCTGGATAAACCTTATTTCAACCACTCATCCCATAGATGTTCTCAAACGATTATCATTAACCATTAAGGTTAAACTATAAGTAATTATCTACCTGATTTAAATCACCAGGAAAAGGATAATTTTCAGAAAAATTAATTTTTACCGAAGAAATTAATACTGATAAAAACTGTGAGAAAACTATGCTGACCTATGTAAATCGGCCAAAAAGCAGGCGTTTTAAATTAGAATAAATAAATTCAAATTATAGAATTTATCTTGTGGATTTAATATTGTTTCTTTTTTAATTAATATTAATATGGTTGAAAATTAATATTTCAGACTAAATATCCTCAATTTGGGGAACGAATGCCTGTATTGAATATTTATTTTCAATGTAAATATTTTATCAAGCCTGCCTACTCCAATAAGAATCAACATTGATAAAAACTAGTTGCTTCCAGTTCGTAATGTCTGCGAATCCAGGTTAGAAAACGGCATTGTTCAACGTACTTTGATCAATTATAAATTCTCTTGCAACAAAAAATAAATAAATAAAATAGTAATAAGTACGACTCAGTATTTGAAACTCAGAATAAAAACAACTAAATTTCCTTATTAGCTTGAAACAAAGGGCAAGAAGCAGAAGTGCTCGGCCAGATCAATTATTGACCAAACCCTGGAGAATGGCTTCCACGTGATCTTTCCATAGCAGTCAAAAGATCCTCTTGTGTAACAGAAACAAATTACACAGTTGGATAAAACATTTGCTGAAGAATCAAGAAGGATTGTTGTTTTCAAACGATTCGGAATTCGGCTCGTTGTTGCGACAATCACAAGTTTCATAATGATACTTTACAATGAAATCGCCTTCTAACCTTTGGAATCAAATTAATAAATTGCCAAAGAGCTGTGAGAATGAATAGGCTATTACATAAATTTGTTAATTAAAAATACTTTAAGGTTTTACGATCTATTCTGTTTACGAGAATTTTTGGTAAGGATTTTCTTTTTTGTTTTATTTTTCACACTCTATGTTCTCATTTGTAAATTGAATTTTTGGTCTTAATTAACATCAAAATACAAAATTATACTGAAAATTAGGGGATGTCTGATTCTGAAAGCATTAAAAGTATTAGGAGTAGTAACAGCCACATGTACCTGTTACCATTATTTTACGAATTATTGAAGTACATGACGAATGATTTTTTCTTAGCTTTTTTTTTTTCTTTCATTAAACAACAAATGATTAACAATCAAAATATCTAGTATTAGCAAAGAGAATGATATGGGTGTCGGTTAGTATCAGTTACTGGCACAGATGTTTAGTGTTTATGAGATAAAAGTGGATAAAGCGACATTTTAGTGGTAGGGCAAGTTCTTAGCAAAAGAGTAGGCCAAAAAAAAAAAAGTAAGGAAGAATAAATTCAACAGAGTAGTGTGATAATAAAAATCATGAAATTAAATTTGATTTGGAATTATATTCATAATTTATGAATATTTTTGTTTTTACTTGGGTATCTGGCACTGCTTTTAATGCATGTTCTTTATATAATAATGAAAAGTAAAAGAACAAGGAGCAGTTCGTTTTAAATTTTTTTATTTATATCATTATTGTCTTATTTTGTTCTAATTTTAACGATTTTATATAGTAATGATCTATAATTTATACATAACTAATAAATCCTGTTTTAATAAACATTGTTTTTTTTAGTATCTGATACTGTCTCAAATGTATGTTTCTAACTGCCGCCGACTGATTTTAAGGCTGTTTGTTATTGGTACTAAAACAAACTTTGTTGAAAAAATTAAGTAATATGTAAAAAAAAAGTATGAGATTTTTGTTCTTTTAGATGTCTTATTGTGTTGTTAAGTAGTTAGAACATCAAATATAGGCGCTAAATATGCATTAAGTTGAAAATTTAGCCGCTAAATTAAAGAAAAAAAAGGTGTCAAATACCACTATAGTCTCAGATACTTGTGCTTTAAACCTTGAGTAGGCAATATTTGGACATTCGGCCTATATCATAGGCATCAAATATTATTTCGTTAAGACATAGGTTATCATCAAATATATTATCCAATAAATGAAGTATTCAATCGTCTTTTAAAAATGTCAAAAATCATCGATTGACCCTAATTTTTCAATAGGCTATAGCACACAGCATTGTCAGCGATAAGCGATATCAAACTGAACTTATTAAAATTTTTAATTTAAATTCTGTTAATCGTTTTAAATTAAAATAATAAATTTTATTTGTTTTAAATCAAACTAATAAAAAACTTTTGAGAAAGTGAAACTCAAGATTTTAGGTACTGAATGATTCGATAATCACAATAGCAAGTGAGTATTCTACACCAATTTTACCCGCTTAGCTAGAAAGCAATAATTTTTTATTTTAGTAATAAATATGATTGTACATACAAGATATTATTTATTCTATTGTATAATGTGTTATTTATAACTCGTGCAGAGTGGATTATAAAGAGCAACCAATAAGGACTCCTTCACATGTTTTGTTTTCACAATACAATATCTGTTTGTGGATATTGTCTAGAGGGATGACTATTGTCAGAAGGGTTTTATTGCGGAGTACAATTGGGGACAGTATGAGTAAGGAATGTGTGATAAGAAGAAAGGCAAAGAAAGGTTTATTTGCTAAGAGGGGAGAACTAATCGAAACTTTTACTGGCAGAAAATAAGTTATATTTAGGGGCTATTGGATAAAAGATCCTAATAATTTGTATATCTGCTATTTGTATAGTGTTTTAAAAGAATAATAGAACATTTTAATGCTAAATGTTACTTTATTCGATTTTTTTTTAAAATATCTTAATTGAAATTTACAACTGTGTATTATATAATGCATTCAGTAAATTTGATCTTAGTTAAAATGAAGTGTTACAGGCGTGTAGAGAAACTACTCATTGGTAGCACTTTAATAACATTTCACATTAGCAGGTCTCGTGGCCATCTTCTTTTCAGGCACCTCGGAGGATTGTCAGGAAAGGAAGAGAGTGCAAGGTTAGAAACTAGGAGGTTTGGGTGGTTAGGGAGTTTATAATGGAAGGAGTGATATCTGGTTCGGGTAATATCGGTTACATAGGGAACATTAAGGTCTTTATGTAAGATTTTATTTATGACAAAGTAAGCATCATTGAGCATTTTACGAAGGATTTTGGATTGTAAGGATTGGATGCGAGAGGAATGCCCCAAAGCTCAACTCTATATGTCCAAATTGGCCTTATTACAGTCATGTAGATCAGTCTTCTGTAATAAGTTGGAAGTTAGACCGCTTGTCTAGTATGTTCTGTAATAATCGAAATCGACGTACAAAAGTCTTTTCAGTCTTGTGTGAGGATTCCAGGTTAATCGTTTGTCCAAATGAAACTGTAGGGGAGTCGGTAGATTTACGACGAAGGGTAAAGGTGATTTGATAGGATTTGTTGGAATTTATCTTAATCCTCCAATTACGACACTTTTCGAGGGCTGTGATATGGGATTGGAGAGTTTGGGATAAAATTAATGGGTTATTATTAACTGCGATCACACATGTGTCATCGGCATACGTGGTGAGGATAGTGTTAGGATTGGTTGGAATTTCAGCTGTATAGACGGTGTAGAGGATGGAACCAAGGATACTACCTTGAGGAACACCAGCGGACTGAGAATAGAGGTATGAATAAGAACCATTGTGGTTTACTTGGAATAATCTATCAATAAGAAAGGAACGAATGATGAGAAAGTATGTAGGAGGTAGGAATTTACGGAGTTCGTAAAGTAGTCCCGGGTGCCAGACTCGATCAAAAGCCTGTTCTACACTGAAAAAGACTCCCGCGCAGTACATTCCGCACTCCAAAGAAGACGAGGCAACGTCCACCATACGATGACATTGATGGATAGTGGAGTGGGATGTTCGGAATCCAAACTGCTGATCAGGGTGATGATGATTGGATGATTGGAATCTAGGGTGGGTTATAGGCGTTTCAAAATGAGCTTTTCGAGGATTTTGCCCATGATCGGTAATAGAGAGATAGGGCGATAGGATGATGGGTATTCTGATGGCTTTTGGGGTTTGGGGATCATTTTAACTATAGATAATTTCCAGGATATTCAAAAATAAAATTAAAAAAAAAAAAAAAAAAGAGGACATCTGTACTGGTACTGGTAATGGTGGGGGAAATAAGTCCGGCAAGTGGGCCTATTGGTCCTTTTTGCCCACAGAAGGTCTAAGTTACTGACAAATATTTTTTCCTAGAAATGCATCGTTTAGGAGTTATTAGTGAAAAACTGGTAAAATTAAGAAGATTGTATAGGCCTCCAAATATAGCCCTCGCATATTATTGGCTAGAACTTCAATGAAATATCTTTCATATGAAATGAAGAGATCAAACCCATTTCCGGCTTTCCGACATTTAATTAGCTTTGTTATATTGCCTAGCTTGGCCAATTAGTCCAAAGAGCCGGAGCATTCTGGTCTATTATATTCCAATTCCTTGACATTGTGTTGTGATTTTTCCCCTTGAAATGGTTCAAGCCGGGTAGATTTTTTTTTAATTTTAATTTTTTTTTCCAGTTGATTTTTTTACAACTATAAGTTTATTATTATTTTTTTTTAACTTTAAGTTATTTCATCCTTTGTAATTCAAATTTATTTTGAATTCTCAACGTAAATTATAGAAACGTGAAATATTTTTTATTGCGAATGTAGACATTGTTATTATATTTTTTATCGTTTATATACTGTCGTTTTATCGTATCTTTTTTACTGTAGCTCTGGTGAGGACCTACAACATATATAACTTAAGTATCGTGGAGAACAAACCATACAAAAAACTAAAATAAAAAGGGGAAAAAAGGATACAAAAAATCTTTCTATTGTAACACAATTATGTTATCTAATGACGATCAATCAAACACTTTGGATGGATGAAGTGACCACCACTTCCAATACCGTCATTTCCTCTCCTATCCTTGCCTTATCAAATTCTCTGCCACTGTGGGACGAAATTCTGTTGGGCACACTATAGAATTGGAGCCATGTCCTGATGCATATCAAGACATGGCTTGATACAGGGCATCCTGTACTGAGTATGGCATGGCCACCTTATTGAATACATCGATGAATAGGATCCACTTATTTCCTTTCCAAGTAAAAAAGTCTACCTGTAAGTCGGTGAGCGGCGTGTTCGTGGTAGGGGTCTCCTCTTGAGTTGCACGGAGTAGGTGTCGATCATATTTCGTCCTGTGGCACACTTTGCCCGGAATTACCGTTTTCAAGAACTGCCCTAAATCTCTTTATGTTTTCCCTTAGTCGCCTTCAATAGCGTTTATCATTGATTAGATCAACCAATTCGTATCTTTTCTGCATTCGAAACATCTGGTTCGAGGACATTGGGGCACCGAATGTCGCACTTTCCCGCACTCATGACATTTGCAGTCATTTCTTTGGTTATTACTTCGAGGCTTCGCCTGATCCCTCCTCCCTGGATTCCTCGTCCTCTTTCCTGATATTCTCTTCTACACCATGGGTTAAGGGCATTCCTGGATTGACGGTGGTCGACTCAGGTCCAACCGGGTTCGTCCATTTCCAAAAAACATGAAAAAAAATTAAGGGTTAATATAAGCTTACGGATAACGGAATATTTACACTAAAACTGAAGTGGGGCAACGCAATTGAATTACATTGCAAACTATGACTTAAAGATAGGCATTATAAAGTATACAGTTTTACCAATTTTTGTGCTAAATAGACTTTCTAGATAATATAGTATTGTTTACTCGAATGTGCATGATATCCCTTATATTTCGAATGAATTAAAGAGAAGAAGGAAACATGTCTAATGCGCGAGTTCTCGTTAATTTATATTTTTGAATTATACTATTTTTTTTATTTCAATGTAATAACCTATTATCTATATATCATTGGTACTTTCCCTCCGATTAAAACTTCAAGTCTACAACAGCATACTCCGTTCAGCGCTCCTATACGGTGCTCCCTTGTTCATCCACCTCAATGATGGTACACAGGACCACCTTCAAAATTTCATACTGCAGAAGATAGTACGGACTACAATATGGAAGAAGGAGAATCCGCCGACTCTTCACATATTATTGGATGTCCCAACGGTCCCGGACTTCATCCAGAGGAGGCATATTTAATTCCTGGACTCGTTGAAATATCAGCCCAATCCACGTTGCAACCAGCGCCCACACCAGTGCGGTGGCAACAGACAGCATCATTAACTCAAGAGATCATTAACTTCTACTAGTTGTATGCCCCAATACCATTTAATATCACAAAACTGTCAAATAAAGTCAATACTCATTCACTGTATTCATGTTTTAAAATGTAACGTTTCAGATAAAAACAAAAACCCCACTACATAGACATTGTTAAACACAAAACTTTATTTCAAATAGGGACTTTATGTTCAATCAGAAATATTAAGGAAGTAATATTTTCAAAAGGTTCACCAACTTATTTAGCTGTGGTAATCAGACATGAAGGATCATCAAGTGAAGTAAGGTCTTAATACATAACAGTTAATTAAAAAAAAAAACCTTGCGAAAAGCTAGAAAGAAAACAATATAAAATAGATTAAAAAAACCTTGAATATATAACACTCATATTTTTTTATTTTTACACCTCCTACTATCTTCATCTCATATTAATCTATGGCCAACTATAAACACTAATGTGTTAATTAAAATAAATAATTGTATTTATTTTTGAACTATCAATTCAATCGGTCTTTTAACAATATTGGAAGGCAATCATTTCCTGAAAAACGCCTTCACGAAAACCCCTGCTAAGCGAGGTCCTATATCACTTTAAAAAAAACGGCATGAACCTGCCACTTCCACTCTACGTGGTAGCCTTACTTATCTTACATTTGGAACAGAGACTCATTGCGAGTATTTCATGTTTATTATGTATTATGTATACATATGGTTTTTGTTTGACATAATAAAATTAATAAAGGATGAGAAAACAATCTACAATTATTGGGCGATGTACGACAAGTCACAATCTCACAGGAGGAGAACATAACAAAAAAAATTAAAAGATAACCCGCCCTTCTAAAACCGGGATTTAGCAGCAGTCATAGGAAAACAGAAAAATTTCTGCGAAAGCATAGATTCGACAAGAAAAGAAAAAAAATGAATGAAAAAAATATAAAATATACAATATAAAGAAGAAACAAATAATTAGTAACAAAATCAAATATAGAGATTTGAATGTTTTACAACAGTAATGTAATTTACACAATAAAATTATAATAAAATATTTAAACATATACACAAATACACATGCAGATGACTGTTATGAACCAATTTTGTTGTTCTTTATTAATATATATTTTTTAAATATTTATTTATTGCTATTTACTGTACATTATAATACATTTAGTAAATCTGATCTAAGTTAAATTGGAGTGTTACAGGCGTGTAGAGAAACTACCCATTGATAGCACTCTAATGACATTTTACATTAGCTGGCCTCGTGGTCATCTTCTTTTCAGGCGCCTGGGAGGATTGTCAGGAATGGAAGAGGATTCAAGATTAGAAACTAGGGGGTTTGAGTGGTTAGAGAGTTTATAATGGAAGGAGTGATATCTGGTTCGGGCTAGATCGGTTATATAGGGAATATTAAGGTCTTTATGTATGATTAATTAAGGTCTCAAAAAAATATAATTTAAAATTCCCATGTTTTGTTTAATCTTTCCTAACAATCTGAAATCCATTATATCTAAACTATATCAGAATCATTTAAAATAAAAAAAACGAGGATATAGAGATATAAATTTATTTAATAACATGATCTGGAATACTGCCACTAATTAATTACTAAGGATTCAGTGTAAGAATATAGGATTGGGTAGATTGTAAGCTTGAGAGAAATTTTATTTGAACCGGTCTGTAATACTGGCGGTACAATTTATTTATAAAATATTAAGAGATAATAGAAGAAGAGGGTTGATAATTACAGAAGAGATGGAGAGAGAGAGAGAGAGAGAAGCAGTAAGGGAGAGCTGAGGTGTGGAGATAGGAGATAGCGGCTATTAGGTACCTCCTGATTTAAAATAAACGACACTGCCCTGTTTTCATTTAGCCACTCCAGTTTGGCTTTATTCCCTTCCCCGGCCCCTTCTTTCATTTACATAAGTTCCATTTATTTGTCTTGCGGATTTAGCTTCTGCTCTCATTCCTACTCTCCTCTTCCCTCCTATGTATAAATAATTAATTGTATTTCTTTTAGTATTGTTTCCTTGTTTGAGATACTTCTCATCTTTTTTTTTACTTCTTCTCCAAGATATTATTTTGTGTATTACTAAGTAATTCTTGCATAGATAAAAAAGATAAAAAAAGATAAAACCAACTATGGTATTAAAAATTAAAAGGAAACTAACTTCTAATAAAATAAAATAATAAAGAAAAAAGATGAACTAAATTTTAAAATAAGGAATTAATGTTCATACATATAGGGGAAGGGCGGGCATAATGGCCAGGCTAAGGGTTATTGATTTTTTCTGCTACCTTAAAATACACCCAACAACTTAAATATTGCAATTACAATAATTGACTATTTTAGTGCATATAAGAATTTTTTATATTGTGGCTGAACAAAGAAAAATCACTTTTTAAATTTATTTTTAAAAGAATGACAAATGGCCATTGTGCCGGTCGGGCCTTCAAGTTCTGATTGGTAAGCTTAAGGAGAAAAATGGTTTTAAATCAAATGACTTTTGATCGAGTCTGGCATCCAGGTCTGCTCTATAAACTTCTTCAATTCCTCCCCCCTACATATTTCCTTTTAATCCGTTCCTACCTCTCTGATAGAACTTTTAAAATAAATTATAACCTAGCCTACTCATCTCTCTTTTCTCAGTCCGCCGGTGTTTCTCAAGGTAGTATCTTAGGTCTCATTCTTTACACGGTTTATACAGCTGACATCTCAACCCACCCTAACACAGTTCTAACAACACAGGATGATGA
This sequence comes from Halyomorpha halys, assembly GCF_000696795.3. Lineage (NCBI taxonomy): Eukaryota > Metazoa > Arthropoda > Insecta > Hemiptera > Pentatomidae > Halyomorpha > Halyomorpha halys. Next base: position 125,384 of record NW_027106549.1, read on the forward strand.
CACATGTATACTGTCTGTAAACAACGACCCTACTAATGCATCACAAACACTACAGACACACATAACATCCATTGAAGAATGGTGTCAAAACTGGAGAATCGAAAAAAATCCTGACAAATCTCACCAGATCAGCTTTAGTAATCAGTGTAAACCTCTACCCTTCTGTCCTACAGTATCCTTTCTAAATACTCCACTAACGCCTATTGGACAGATTCGATACTTTGGACTCCATCTTGACAAGAGACTTACATGGAATTCACATACAAGACTGAAACGACAAGAAACTGCTCGTAGATTTCGATTGCTACAACAGCTTCTTGACAAACGCTCTAGACTTCACTTTCACTACAAAAAATTATTATACACTACGATAATCGGATAAATTTGGACATACGGAATTGAGCTCTGGGGCTCTACCAAACCATCAAATTTCTCCCGCATCCAATCCTTACAATCCAAAATTCTTGATGCTCCTTATTACGTTACAAATAAACTCATCCACAAAAACCTTAACATCCCATTCGTTGCAGATTTGGCCCAAAACAGATATGCCTCTCTTCTTTCCTAACTCCTTATCCATCCTACCCTATTAGTTCTTAATCTCTCATCCTTAACAATCCCTGATAATTCTCCGACGCGTCTGAAAAGAAGATGGCCACGGGGCCTTCTAATTTAAATTAATGCTTGAAGTACCACCAATGGGTGGTTCCTTCCCAAGATTCTCAAGTGTAAATGAAACATTCCACAGATTTACATTTTGTATTTATTATTTATACAGTTGTAAATTACATTAAATAAATAAATTAAAAAAAGATCAAATGAACTCATGTTTAAGTTAATGATTATTTATTAAATGTAAAAAATAAAATGTTTATTATGTTCATATATAAAATTTGTTTTCAAAATCCTTTTATAGGTTTTTATGGATTTATTTCCACTTTTCCGATAAGAAAGATGCATTCTCATGCTCACATGAACACAACACCAGTACCAAGTTTATGAGCCCACAAATTATATCCTGGGCATTTGTCCCAACAATCTTTAGAAATTGATGACTTTTCAGCACATTAGAAACGATCATTTGTCAATAGATATTTAGAACTCAACTCTAAATATTGAAAGTTTTAGGTAGTTAACCTCTGCTTTATAATGTTTATTTTGTCACATCAGTATGTCATAATTACTTTAGTTGAGGGCTTCCTTTGATCAAAGATTTTTTTTTTATTCATTTATTGATATTTACAACTGAATAAAAAATACAACAAGTAAATTTGATCATAATAGCATAATGATATGATACAGGATGTAGAGAAACTACCCAGTAGTAGAACTCTAAAAACAGTTTACAATATAAGGTCACGCGCCTGAAAAGAAGATGGCCACAATATAAGGTCACGAGGCCATATTTCATTCTTTTCAGGTGCCTCGGAGGATTGCCAGGAATGGAAGAGGAAGCAAGGTTAGAAACTAGTGGG
>NW_027106549.1:130183-146562 GCF_000696795.3 Halyomorpha halys
TTAGTTTGTTAATTATTATTCATTTTACTAGTTCGATAAGTGCTGTCATTTATACTTGTTCTTACTGATTCTGTGAGTTTTTTTATAGCTTCGTCGATGTCTTGTTTTGTCTTTAGTTGAATATTTAAGTCTAGTTTTTGTTCTTCAGAAGGATGAAATGCTTTAGGTGGTAGGGTCATTTGGAGTGGATTATTGAGTTCTGCTTCAATACATTCAAGGTGAATCGGGATGCGAAATAAAGGTTTTAGAAAGGTGTTTTCCAAAGGTTTGCGATTTTTTTACGTCAGTTCTAGTCCAGGTTTGGGATTCGGTGAGAAGAGGATAGTTAAAATCTTTGAATTTCAAAAACTGTGTGGTGGTTCTCCATAATGATTTGTCAGTAGTTGTAAGATTTTCAGTGAAGTTAAGTAAATTTTGAATTTTCTAATTTCTGCTTTAAGTTTGTTAGTCAATTTGGTGTAATACGTTTTGTCAGTTGGATATCTGGTCCTATGCCACTTCGATCTTGCTCTTCGCTTTTCCCTTATTAAGATACGAATATACTGTGGCATGTTAGTTTGTTAATTATTATTCATTTTACTAGTTCGATAAGTGCTGTCATTTATACTTGTTCTTACTGATTCTGTGAGTTTTTTTATAGCTTCGTCAATGTCTTGTTTTGTCTTTAGTTGAATATTTAAGTCTAGTTTTTGTTCCAAGTCGTATCCAAATCCGTCCCAGTCAACTCTTCCTGTAATCAATGAAGGAGTGGAGGGCCAAGGCACGAAGCTTGAATTTAAAAAAAGTAGAACTGGACTATGATCTGATGAAAGATCATCCAGGGATTCAACAATGGTTTGAGAGGAGGAGATCTGGGAGGTGATAAATATGTCAAGGATATCCGACCGTTTTTTTAAGGATGTAGGCCAATAAGTAGGATTTTTGGGCGAGAGGATGCCATATGTATTGGAAGTGGAAACTCGGGATAAGGTATTACCACGGGGATTGGTTGTTTGGCATCCCCATCGTTGGTGTTGTTGCATTGTAGTCTCCTCCAGCAATGAAGCGCGGTCCGAAGGTTCGGAATAAGGAATCAAGAAGGTTATAAGAAAGGTTATTACTAGGAGGACAGTATACAGCTTAAAATGTAACATAGAAAGGTCGGGTCGAAATTATTACCGAGGTCGATTGGATTGCATCAGTTGGACTGGAAGGAATAAAGAAACGGAATAAGGATTTGTGGATAAGGATGCAAGAACCAGTATGGGAAGTGTTATCTGGGTGGTCTGATCTATAAGTGATGTAGTCACGTATGTAAAAGTCTTCTTCTCCTGGTCTCTTGACACCACTGATATGATGACCAGGATAACCTTCCAACTCGGGATGGCTGCACTGTACATGTTTATAACCCCTGGACATTACGCCTACCATGGTCATTATGCCCGTCGCTCTCCTAATAATGCATATGTAAATATTCACATATTTGCAGATTATACAAAAATATCTAGTAATATTTAAATTTCATGTGCAATAAAGTCATTTTTTTCTTTCAATCTATTTACTATAGATTATTATAACTTCAAATCGGGTGGATAGGAAGCGGTTAAAGACGTGGGTTTTAAAGGATGGAAGGTTTTTTTTTTTTGATAAATTAAGGAAGAGATGAGATTCGATCGGGAAAGGAAGGATAGTGCAGCGTGTCTGTAAACATTTCTGTAACATCCGACAAAAAAATTGTTTGGATTCTAAAGTCACTTAGATTATGATTCAACAATGTTGTCGCTTGGTGAATTATTTCTTTTTTGTCAGTGTCAAAACATTTTGCTGAGGAGTATCCTTAGACATGAGTCAAAATTTTGACAGGAAATGCACGAAGGACTACTGTGTATTATTCCATCAACTTCTTAATTTAGTGTGGGGCATTGAGCCACTAGAGCCCAGTTTCATAATAAAGTACAAACTAATACTATTAGTCTTGTCGATTTAACTTAATACCATAACACTGACTTTTTTTTTTTTTTTTTCTAACCTCCTATTTATAAAACATTGTCCGCTGAAGGCGGTTTGTACATGAGTGGCGTGATTGCCAGGGAGCTAACAAAGAATGGGGAGGGGCCATTCCGGCTGACACTGACTTGTACATTAGTAACTTGTACTTAAGTACTATATAACTCCTGTAATATCACTAATAGTCCTCCCTATTATGTAAAAAAAAAATAAGTATTAGTGTAATTAACACGTTATTTCTATACTTTTATTTTGAACTAATACTATTAGCTTTCATTATGAAACAGGGCCCTGGTGTCTAACTTTTCCCCACCCGTAATATTTGTGGTCTTTCCGCCAACCGCTACCTCAGGACTTCGAAAGGCTCGTTCTACTCACTTAATTTCTCTTCCTCTCTTTCCTGTTCTCTCTATATTTCCTTTTTCGCCAGGGGCAAGAAGTATTCCTAGTACACTACTATCCGTCCACTGGAAAAACAGAGTAAGAAATGACAACCTCTTACCTCGTCACAAACTGGTTATGTAAGATAGTTCAGGAAACGAAGAAGGTACTTCAAAATGTAAATTTTTGATAGATTTACGTATTTATCTATAATCATTTTATTTATCCTGATACTTTCCTTCATTTTCACTCCGATCTAAATAACAGGAAAAATAACCACCCCTCGAGAAACACCTCACTTACTATTGCCGTAGTACTATGAAAGTAGTTTCATTCCACGCCAATTCAACGCTCTTTTTGATCTTACCATTTCAGATTTTCTTAAAATTTGCCACAGTAGTTCTGTTCACATAGACTTAGAAGAGTGTGACAGTTTACTGAGATGTATCCACTTGTTTTTTAATTAAACAGCTGTTAAGTATTCAGAAATGGGCTAAGAAACAGAGAACATGTAGCTGCTACCCTCAATTAGCGAGAGATATGGGATTGGATCATTTTACAGTTTAACAGTCATTCTACACGCTTTGCCATATATATGACATATGACTCCTTGATATATATACAATATTACATAGTCTAGGATAAGACAGCATACCTCAAAACCTAATTTAATTTTTTTTTAAAGGTGAAGATTTTAAAATTATCAAATTTATTCGTTAAATAGGTTACCACAAGGCAAATATAAGTGTGTGGTGAAAATAACTCAATGCTCCATTCTCATAAATTAATTTCTTCAATTATAATATTCGAAAACACTGTTTATATTAAAGATGTCATATAAATAAACATTATCAAGATGTGAATAATGATTAAGTTAGTAAGATATTTGAATATGCAGTCAACAGTTTTATCAGAAGATTTGGACACTTACCTTCAGCAAGCTTGATTCCTTTGAAAAGTTTTTCATCAATATTTTTAATGCTTAGGAACTGCAGCATAATGTCGGTGGATTTCATAGACAGGCGACTACACAAAGCTTCAATACTACACAGAGTTGAGTGATAAGAAGAAAAAATTAAATTCGAGAACTTGAAAAATGTACCAAAGCTCATTCATAGTTCAGAAAAAGGTTCTCCTGCAGGGATACCTTAGCAATGCATTGTTTAAAAATTAAAGTTTAAGTTATTTATAGATAAAAAAGTTTGTCCTAAATTTTATAGATTTAAAGAATGTTCCATGTGATTTGGCAAAGTAAAAAATTGAAAAAAGATAAATATATCAATTTTTTGTTTAATTGTTTTATATTTCCCTTCCATAAGGTATCACTTTTGAATTAAAATAACTCTAAAAATATGTCGTACATTAATTAAAATTTAAAAAAAAATTAAAAAAGTCTTGAAAATCAGTAGTTTTCGACTTAACCACTCAATCTTCAAAGAAAGACTATATTCTAAACCTTGGTCTTGTTTGTTTCATAATGTAAAATAGTATTATTTCTGAAACTGTGTAACATTTGGAGTAGAAGGAACTTCAAACAGTAATAGACGGAATAAAAAATGTAATCTATTTTGTTTTTCAGCAATGTACTGTAATATATAGTATAAGGTTAGTGCTCAGTGACACTAACATAATCTGAGCGTGAATTAGAGGTGTGTCAGTCGGGAATGTACATATCGAACGTGTTGACAAAGTGTACAAGGCCACTGAGTCTTTTTGCGAAAGGAAGTAGAGGTGTGTCGGTCAGAAGTGAACGTAAGATCATATCCCAGGAGGGAACTTGTCCGAACCGAATGGGTTGTCAAAGTATATACAGTCACTGAGTCAGTGAGTACAGTTTCTCTACTTCTTCCGACACGACGAGTGGCCACTAGAACTGCGCAGGCACTACCTTTGGCTGAAATTTCTAGGTCGTCTCAAAAGGACCCAAGACATTGATGTTTCGGGGTACAGATTACCTAGTCGCCTCTCCACCTTTCCTCCCCTACCCGATTTCTATCGCTCCCAAACAAAGTTATACCTATCATTCCCCAATCCATACCTTCGTGGATAAACAAAATAATCAATTTTGATTTCACCTTAAAATCTATAAACAAATCGTCCAACCCTCCTCAAACAATGTTTTTTAAGTCTTCTCTCTAGCTACAAGGGCTGTACATGTATCTACACTGATGGGTCAAAATACTTTAATCATGTTGGCTGTTCAGTAGTTCTACCTACGGAGACCATCCGAAGTCTTCCTCCCACATTCTCAGTGTTTTCCTCCCAGATATATACAAACTACTTGTCATTAACGCTAGCACATGAGGTAAATGGCTCCTCCATTGTGATCTGTAGTGATTGATACTCGAGCCTCAAGGATATTCAAAATTTCCAAATTTTGCACAACCCCATTGTTTTTTTCCATCATAACTTTAATAAAAAAATTACATACAAAAGTAAATTTCCTGTGGTTCCCCAGTCATGCAGATGTAACGGGAAACGAATTGGCTGACACAGCTGCCAAAGAAGCATGCACCCTATTTCCAGTGCCTGATTGTAACTTGGCGCAGTATGATTACCATAAATCGGTTCTGACCCGATGCAAGGAAGTGGCCAATGCATGGCGCTGTTTTTGGTCCAGGGTACCTGAAACAAATAAAATGAAGACAATACTTGGTGATACTCAATCACTACCGCCAATCATCGAAAATCGCCGTGAACAATGCATCATAATCCGACTCAGGATTGGACACAGAAGCACCTTCTTGAAAGAAATCCTTCACCGACATATTCTAGTTGTAAATGTACCTTGACGATGGAGCATATCCTGGAACACTGTTCGCGTCTGGAACCATCAAGAACGTCTTTTGGCCTCCGGGGTCAACGTGAAGCCTTACTGCCAGAAAATTGGAATAATTTCTTTAAGTTCCTAAAGCAGAACAACCTGTACCAAGAAATGTAACCACGAAATTCAGAATACGGCGCCTCTAACCCTGTAGTTGTATACGGCACCTAAAAATTAAGTAAATTAATAAATACTCCTTCCGACAGTTACGCTCTTCCCCACGGGCCGTCCGTGGCTCAGGTAGTTGAGGCGCAGGTCTTAGCATCCAGAGAACTGCGGGCGGCGCCGGTTCGAATCTGGCCTGAAGTCTTTTTCTATTTCGAAGCGGTCCCAAGAACAAACTTGAAACCCCACCATGGTTAGAATAGATCAGTCACCTCAAGATACTCCCGGCCCCCACGTCAGAAATGACAAGGAAGGGAATAAAAAAAAAAAGTTCCACTCCTTTCAAAAAGGTCATCGACTCATTGTTACTTGTGTTTGCCTTTTCAATTTTATCAATAATATTCATAGCTGAAGGGAGAAGTTAAATAATAATAATAATAATTAGAATACAACAACCATTTACAAAGTAAATTCTAGGTGGAAAATCTTTATATTGTGACAAGAGATAACAGGAGCTCACGCAATCGGACCGACACTGCCAGGATTGTAAAGCTCCTCTTAGCTCCTGCTCTCGTATTACAATATAAAAAATTTCCTTCTAGAATTGACCAGTGTTGGTCACTCTCTCCTCTCCCCACACCATTTCCGTTTAATCTTCCGCCACGAAATCATTTTATTCACGTTTAATTTTATTTGTCTTCAGTTGTAGAACGTCAGTAAAGAAGATTCAATTCAAAAGATTTGATATTCAATATTCATTGATGGTTAATTGCTATTAAAACAGGTAAGTGGACGCAATGAACGTTTTAACTTGTTCAAAAGACCTTCTCTGTGAAAGGAGTGGCCGTTTGGGATTTTTACCCGGCAAATGACCTTGTCTTACACACCTCTAACGTAAACAAACTTTTTTCTTAAAAAAACTCATTCTACTGAAATTATTTATCATTTTAGGGCCACATAAAACTTCTTGCAATTTTTGATTTTCTGATTATAATTCTGTTACTTCAAAGGAAAATTGCTTGTCTTTTAATATCTGATTTTGATTTTTTTTAAATCTTGAAAAATTAATGTAAAGCCTGTCAAGAGTCATACATAAAAACTATAATAAATCGATTTTCAAGCCAAACAACACTAGAATTAGTTCTATATTACATGTAAAACTGGCGAAAGTTTATTTCAACATCTTCATTTTTTGAAGTCTAGCATGAGATGAGAAAACAAAATTTGTTTTAGGGTTTAACGTTTAAAGAAAACGTTTCTCTAGATTTGGGAGCAAAACATGTTAGTTTTGGTCGGACATATTTTTTTTTAAACTTCTTTTATTTATTGATAGATATTACAATCTGTCACACAGTTGTGGGCAATAGGTAATAGTGATGAATGATCACATTCATACAAAAATAAAATAAAATAATAATAAAAATAAATAAATAAATGAAAAAAAAAATCTCAGTTAAAATATATACAAACAGAAGGTTTATAAGTTAAAATATAAACAATATGAACGGACATAATCAAACTATTGTAGTTTATAAGTTAAAATATAAACAATATGAACGGACATAATCAAACTATTGTAGTTTATAAGTTAAAATATAAACAATATGAACGGACATAATCAAACTATGTGTGTGAAAAAACAAATCAATAAAATGATATAATGATATAATCTCTAGTCACATTTACACTCTTATGTACAATATTTACACAATCGACCTGAGGATCCTTGAACCAACTCTAACCCCTCACACGTAGGGTAGAGCAGAGCCCAAAAGATCCCAGCGCATCTCTCTCGCCGCTTTACTGGTAGTGAGCCAGTGGAGGCTGAGCAAGTGCACTAAATGTTTTGGCCGGACATCTAGTGATATCTAGTAAACAGAGTAAAAATTAGAATAAAATTCAGAGAAAGCTTTTTGAATTAGATTTATATTGTAGTTTTGTAAAAGTTTTAAAACGCTCTTTTCTGTTTATGATTGATTTCGGGCTTGAGCACCGAGGATTTCCAAAAGAGGATATAGCTATTTATTCGATCATTTATTTCCATTGGACATAAATTTCAATACCTTTCAAAGAAATTCAACGCGATTGTTACAGTTATATATATAAAAAAATATTGACGTCGGGATTAGTTATGTAACAATAATGATATAGACTATTTTCCTTAATTTCCACTAAATAAATAGACCCATTCTCAAGAAGTAGTTGTTACACTTTGCAATATAAGCTCGGTAATCCTCAAGCTATACATCACTTTCTTAAGAGTTTCATTATATCTCAGGCTAAACGGTGATAAGAAGAACTCAACAGATTAACAGCGGATCAAAAGAGAAAACAGTCTAGCTTAAAGACGAGCGAGTTGTATAGTCGGCACTATTGCAAAAATATAAAAGGCCTTGTGATCGATTAATTGGGATGAAGCACTGAGGGCCCTAAGCCGTGCTGTAATTTAGCTTCAACTGTTTACACACAATTTATAACTTCTTTCGTATAATTTATTGTAGGGCTATCGAAAGCATTAGGGGGATCCACAGCACTCCCATGTTATATCTAGAAATAAGCAATAAATCCGTCAGTTATAGAAAGAGATGTGTTATTGCTGCAATAAACCGTCTTCCTGTGAACCAGCTAACAGTTTGAGGAAACATTTTTAAACGTTACTTTCATCCGGCTTACTAATTTATGTATAAATAAACTAAATAATTTTTGGTTATAGTTACAGGCTTTATTAATATTTTGATTAAATTTAATAATTGATTGGATATATAATTATATGTAAAAAAATCATTTAAATTATTATTTATATAAAAACAGAAAAAAATAGTTATTAGAAAGATTCCATCAGCAAAGCCTTAAGTCTCTGAAAAAAATATCTAGTAACTAGTCAAACAGTCGTGTCATCACATGAGGTAAGAATAAAACGCACCTCACAACCTAATAAAAAATAACCATTAATTAGAGACATGTAATAGCATACTTTTAATAAAACCAAAAGTATCCTATTACATGTCTCTAATTAATGGTTATTTTTTATTAGGTTGTGAGATGCGTTTTATTCTTACCTCATGTGATGACACGACTGTTTGACTAGTTACTAGATATTTTTTTAGAGACTTAAGGCTTTGCTGATAGAATCTTACGATTATATCTTATATAAATTAATAACAACTATTTATATTTGTAGTAAACAACTTTATTTTCCGTTCATTCGTTTTTCAGTTAAATTTTTATAATTTATAATATTAAAAATAATATGAAAATTAATGAATCAATTTAATCCCATATTTCTCTATATGTTAATAAATACTTATTTTCAATATCTTTGTTTTAATACATAATTTATTTTTGTAGCTATTGTAAGAAAAATTGTATTCTTGATTGATTAATAGAATACTTTTTAATAGCAGCTCTATTCCCATGCTTTACTGAACTAAAAGCCTCTTCCTTCGGAGGATTGGTTTGGCTTATAAACATAAAGAAATTACAAAAATTACCACTTCAATAATTTATTTTTTACATTAATTTAAAATAAAATATTGAAATAGGCCAGTAATTGAATAAAATATTTTCAATACTTTGTTCAAACACTTGAATATAAATAATAATTACTATACGTTCTATTGAAGAAGAGAAATTGAACCTCTCCATAGATTTTTAATAGGTGAAAATACAACTTTTTTTTATAAAAACACCTTTATTGGTTAAAACGTTTCGGAGTCTTTATCGCCATCTTCAGATCATTTGATCCCTGAAATTTCACCATTCTTTTAACAAATTTACCAAAAACAATCCAACTGTTTAAACGGCATTACCTTAAAATGAACTTAATCCATTTAATATTTAAAATCTTCCCCTACAATATCCTTTAATAACACCCCACTTATTCCTGTCGAACAGATCAGTTACTTAGGACTACTTCTCGACAAACGACTGACATGGAATCCTCATACAAGGCTAAAAAGACAAGAAACTGCTCGTAGATTCCGACTATTGCAACATTTACTAGACAAACGGTCCAAACTTCCAATCCATTACAAAATACTGATCTACATGACTATTATAAGGTCTATCTGGACATACGGAGTTGAGCTTTGGGGCTCCACTAAACCATCAAATTCCTCCAGAATCCAATCCTTACAGTCCAAAATCCTTTCGTAAAATCCTTAATGCTCCTTACTTTGTCACAAATCAAGTCATCCATCAGGACCTCAATGTTCCATATGTTGCCGATTTGGCCAGAACCTGATACCGTTCCTTCCATAATAAACTTCTCAACCACCCAAATCCACTTGTTTCTAACCTGGCTTCTCCTTCATTACCTAATGATCCTCCTAGGCGTCTGAAAAGAAGATGGCCTCGAGGTCTTCTCCTCTAGAAATGTTATTGGAGTTCTATCAGTGGGTAGATTCTCCACACGTTTTTATCATGTCACTGTGTCACCTACAGCAAATTTACTTGTTGTATATATGTGTATATAGTTGTAAATAACAATAAATAAATTATTAAAAAAAAAAAATTTTAAATGTTGTAAAAAATGATAATGACTTATGTTGAAGCAACATCAAAGATCAAAGATTGTAATTTTATTCGTTTGGTTAATTTGTAAAGTCGACTTGGAAATCGATTTATTTTAATTATGTGAGACATTTCGTTTACTAAAAAACATGTGATTATAAAAAAAGCTGTGCGGTCTAAGAGAGGCAGTCCCTGATTGAAAAGATTGCCTGGATTGTTATAGTGCAGTTTTCTCCGCAGCGACTCTATTATCAGCACATCGTAAGCATCTAGCCAAGTCACATACACATACGCCATAGGGGCTCTATTTTCTTCCTTAACTCAAGAACATCTCCGCACTAATCAGGCAAGGCTAGATATAGACATTTTTTCTGATTATCACATAGAAATAATTTATTTCATAATTTTTTATCTTTTGTATTTTCTTCCTTTTTTATTTATTTATTTTATTTTATTTTTTTTATCACGTGTCTGCCACTAAGGACCACGTGAATATCAACGATTAGGCTTCTCTGGGAGTCTTGATTTTCTTTCTTCCCATCGCAGTTTCATGATGCTCGACTGCCTTCTTTTCTTTCTTCGGACCACTTCGTACCTCTTCCAATATTGGTGAGATTTTTCAATGGTTTCCTATACGTATCTCTATCTAGACAGTCGGTACCTGAAATTTTAATTCTCTTTAATTTCTCTCTAATTTGTCCCGTGTATCCTGCGATGTTTTTAAAGCTAAAACGTTTTTTAAAGATCTTCTAATTCAATCTTTCCTCTTTCGTCCTCTTCATGTGCCTTGCAACATCATTCTTCTGATTCTCAGAACCGTTGTGACAAATTATTTTCCTCAAGTACTTAAATTTTCTGGTCACTTTTATTTTTCCATATTCAGTGATTACTATTTTTTTTCTTGAAATTTTCTTCAGTAGTCATGAGATCTGTAGTTAGATGTGATATTTGTAGGCCTGCTTTTTATGCTATTATTTGTTAAGTATTTATTTAATTTTTTTCTTCCTTTGATTCTGCGCGATCGTCGGCAAATGCCAAACAACTCACTTTTATATGATTGTTTTTGTTCCCAACTATGGCTGAGTTATTTTTTTCCAGAATTCCTTCATGATTTTATCCAGGACTATGTTGAAAAGTACTGGAGACAAGCCGTCGCCTTGTCTTAGCCCTGTTTTTATCTGAAAAGGTTTGCTTATAAGATCCTGAAATTTCACTTTAGATTTTATATCTGTCAGAATCAGATTTATAGTTTTCTGATCTACTCCAGACTCTTTCAGGATTTCCATTAGGGTTTCCCTATCCACAGAATCTTAGGCCTTTTTAAAGCCAATAAAGGAAATGTAAAGATTTTTCCTTCTGGTAGTGTAGTATTTTATGAGCAGTTTAAGACTTTGAATTTGCTCTTGACAGGACCTTCCTTTTCTAAAGCCCTCTTGGTATTCACCTATTTTGTGATCTGTTTGTAATTTTCTTCCTTTATAATATATATATTATTTTTTTTATTCAATATAGACTTAAAACATTATTACTTTATTTGATCATTTACATGTATTTGCTTTTCTTTAATTCATTCTTTCTGCTTTGTTTTCCTCAAACATATTTCTGTATTAACTTTTCCAACCCAAAAATAATTTCCCAGCGCATATTCTACCTGGCAGGAGGAAAGCCTTTCACTGGAGCTCTCAGTTCAGGTAACAATTTATATAATCTGACAATATTAATAAATACAATGAAAAAAGAATTAAATTCAATTACATATAGCCATATAAAGAGAGGGTATAGCAACATACAAGCTTTCATAATAAATTCAAATAGCTGATACCTAATGTAATATAATATCAGATTATGCTAAAATGAAAGATGAAATGTTACATCAATAAATGAAAGACTAAAAACAAAAAAAAAATTGTCATTTTATATAAATCATTATCAATGTTGGCAAAACTTTAATTAGGAAATAGATCAAGTTAATTATAAGATAATGTATGAACATTTAAATTACATATTAATTTTATTAGGTTTAATCAGTGATTAATGTAATATTTAATAGAGTGGTATGATTACAGTGATCAAATGATTTGATGATCGGTGTAAAGACCCCGGAAAGTTCTAAAATAAATAAAGATGATTTTATAAACAATCTCCATAGGAATAATTTTCAACTAAACATTACAATACAAAAATGTCCATTGTCAAACTTTTTTAGCAGTTACCGTAGTCACAACTTAAATTATTCTCAACGTAAGGTCTGAACGTTGGATCAAATTAGAAGAATTATTGCCACTAGGTATTGGTAGCTCGTACAATAGTTGGATATAAAAAATAAAACGTTGAACCATCAAGGATCCAATGTTGGAAGGTGTTCATAGTATGGTACAGCAGCGGCTTAATACTTAATGTCTGCATTAATAAGAGAGTACTTTTCTTGTTGTATTAATAAACACATTTATGAACATAGTATTGAATTAATAGGTATCTATATCATTAGAAAGGGAGTCATTAAAAAAAAAAAAAAAGAGAGATTTTGACAGTAAGATGCCTAAGTATATGGGGCATTTTCCCCAAACTTGCAAATTTAAGTCCCAATAAGACCATAGTATGTAAATGAGATCACTAATACTTCAATTGCATCAACTGGCCAATACATAACTGCAACTTGTTCAAGGATTTTTATTTCAGCATCAATTTATTTATAGGCCTGAATTTAAACATAAACTATCAATATCTATATCGATCATCTGTCCCACAACTCAACGTGCTCACTTTGATGGCAGAAAAATTATCTTTTTTTTCGATACGTGCTAGAAGGTCTTAATTATTAGTTTTTAGGGTAGATTGCACTGTAAGGTGTATAGAAAAGAAGTTATGATCCATAATCTACCTGTTCCATAAATGCAACCCATTCCCCTCACATTTTTGTAAATTGAGCACCAAAACTTTGAAAATCTTTATTTCCATACCATAGCTATAAACACTGTAGCATATTCCCGGCAAAATGAGAATAATCTATTTTACAGAATTTCTAGATCTTGTTCTCTTGTGAGTGTGTTTATATTAGTGAATTCAGTAAGTGTCATTTCGCCTTCTATCTCCCCAACAAAGTGATATTTCATAAAAGGTGGGTTTGATCCACGTTGTATTAAAGTTAATTTATATGTTTATAAGTGAGTTAAATAATCCTTAAATGCAGTTGATAAGAGACTCACATGGGATGGTCCCCTTTAACTTAATCCCCAAAGCCTATTTCCATCTCATCTATCTCCCTCACAGGGAGGTAGAATTTAAGAGTAGGAAATAAGAACAAAGAAGATGGTTGTAGCCACCGTGGGCAAATAAAATGATTAATGCGTACATATATGAGCTTGTATATATGTACATGTATATCGTTATACCCAATGAGAGGCAGGAAGAGGCAGTTACCCCTCCCTCCCCCCCAAGAAGATAAAAAAAAATTATTAATTTAATAAAACACCAACAACTTTACTAAATACTCTCCTAGAAGCAGAGTGTTATATTATAGCATAATTCAATGATTATAAATATGTACTTAGTGTAAATAGAGACTTCGTTCAATTGGAAACTCAAAAACGTGATATTGTTTTTTAATACAAATGACTAATTTTAACTTCAACTAAATGATATACTCATAAAATTGCCGTATCCCAAAATCAAAATTCATGCCAGGAAACTACTGAGAGTTTTTCCTATTGATTTGGAAGTTTCCGAAAAAAAAAATTAAATATCCGCTACTAAATAGCATTATGTTTAAGTCGCTTAAGTTAAGTCAAGTCTGTTTAGTAATATTTATTTAATTTTCATACTTATATAATTATTATTTATTTCATTGTTCATATTTGTATGTTTTGTGGGATAATATTTTATTTCATTGTTTATTTTTATATATTTTAATGTAAATTGTGTTTCATGGGCTGTAATTTTCGAAAGGAAATTATGATATTTTTAAATGATTTTTTAAGTCAGTTGATATTTACGGAGTTAATGCACAACAAATTATAATTTCTAATTGTGTTTTGCTGTATTAAAACCAAAAAGTTCTGAATTATACTTTGCAAAATAACATGCAGCATTTGTTGAATTTTTAATATTTTATTTCTCCCTCAACTCAATGACAAAAAAAAAAAATCATATAATTAATTTTTTTTTGTAAACACTATTAGTAGCCTACCTTCAAAAATCATTGGAAAAGGCAATTTTTTTTTTTTTATAGTGAAATCTTAATTATGAAATTGGAGAAGGGTCCATATATAAAGATTTCTGAGAAAACTGAATTATTGCAGCACATAATTAAAGGTAATATAATTTACTCATTTTGATATACGTCTCCAAATTTAAATTTAAGCTTCAAAATTGTGAAATAATCTGTAATTATGAGTTAATTGAGGATGTTATTAGAATTTTGTTAACACTGCAGCGTAAATCTATTTGGGCCATAGGCAGTTGGAAACTAATTTCTTACTTGTAAAAAATTAACTTGTAACCCTTGTTTTCATATACCATATATATAAACATACAACTATACATAAAACCTTCATACACTAGTCAATTCGTACAAATGGTTACCGAAGTGACCAGAATATAATCATACGATGTAACTCGGAATGTCACTTTACCACTTCATCCAGTTCCATAATAAAGTGAATGTTATGATAAGCATTTCTTATTGATATTTTAGAATGTAAAGTACTTATTCCTTAGAATATTTCGAAGGGAGAAATACAGGGCAACTGGAGGATAGAGAAGAGAAATATCGTCAAATTAAATTAAGATTGTGGTATCCGTAAACAAAATAGTCATAGCAGATTACAAATAGATTTAATTTACTTCATCTCCTTATAAATTTGTTAATACAGTTAAGAGCATTATACTAATATATGCATATAAATAATAACATTTTTTTTTTTCAAATTTTATTTATTGATGAATTACAATCTGCTACAACGTTGTTGGACAATAGGTAATAGTGATAACTGATGACATTCATACTAAAATAGAATAGCGTAAAAATGAAAATAGATGAGTAAATGAAAAGTACATAAAAATAAATAAAATCTTTCTCTAAATATATACAAACAGAAGGATAATGAAACTAAACATAATATATGTATATGAAAAAATTCAATAACAAATATTTTATAAAAAAACTTAAATAAAAAATAATTAAAATAATCAACAGTCGCATTTACACTATTATATACAATATTTACACAATCGACCTGAGGATCCCTGAGCCCACTCTATCCCCCACGTGTGAGGGGTAGAGCAGAGCTCAAAAGATCCCAGCGCGTCCCTCATATAACATGTAATCCCTCATATTATGTCACGCATATACCTCTCACTGGTAATAAAATATTAACAAATAAAAAAAACATTTATAATGTTTATTATGGCACAACTGTGACAATGTCGACTGACAGCAATGAAGAAAAAAAAATACGAACTGATGAAGCACTAAATTATTATATTTTTGTTTCAATTAAATTGGTCAGATCCATTATCTGGAATTTGAATTTACGTACAATGCAATTCCTTTACCTTATTTTAGGATAGATGGAAAGAGTGGGAGGAGAGAGAGCAGTTAATTTATTTCATATATGCACATATTGCGTCGCCAAATGATAGAAATCTTCAATTACCATTGTTTCTCTCACATGTTACGGATTAAACTAATTTTAAGAAGATTGAAAAAATCTTCATTATAATTGCACAAATAAATTGTAAAAATAAGAAAAAGTAATTTTGCTAATCTAAAACACAAATTGGTATTCATATTTTAATCAATAAATGCTACGAAGAAGATGGCGCGAGATGATAAGATGTGATCTTTTCTTTATTTAGTTGTTGTGGTTTATCAACTAATTCATTAATTATATGATTACAGTAATTGACAAATTGTGTAAGACGTTTATAAAAAGGATGAACTGATAGTCGCCAAAAACCATCTTTATAAGTATTTAATTTTACTTAGTTACATAGTTCCAGCTGTTAGACTTGATAAAAGATTAAAAACAATATGCTATTAAATAAATTGATAGTAGTGATGAGTGTAATAAAATAAAGGTAACTTTATATACAATATTTTACTACTAACGCGGGAGAGGTGTACTCTTTCAAACCCTGAGCCGAGACAAAATGATCTAAGCTCTTTTACAAAATTTAGATTCTTCAACTCCTGATGAAATAAAGAAATGCAATTTTGAAGTTGCTATTAAAATTTTATTTAGGATTAATTACTTTTTCTAAAATCTAAACCCAATTTTCTTATTTTTTTAGATTCCTACTCATAGCTTTTAGAATCTTCTAAACTCTAAGCCTGAAATTATAACATTCTATAATCTAACGAAGTGTGGTCTAGATTAGTGGATGGATTTAAGTCAGCATATTCCGTGGCAAGAATAAGAAACCGTTAGCCACTGATTTTTTTTGCTGGATATTGGAGGAATCAATACTCAAATTATTTATTAATCTAACACACTAGACATAATACAGAGACGCAAATATTTAAAACAACTGGCGCAGTAACTTATTAAGATAGACATAGACTCAAACGTGC
>NW_027106549.1:146658-159631 GCF_000696795.3 Halyomorpha halys
ATATATATATATAATATAACGGTTATATCAACCATGTAAGGCCCACCAAGTATAAAATAAAATAAATAAGAAAAAACTTGCGGAATACAAACAATTAGTGCTGAACGAACGAAAGAAAAAGTTAATACAAAAGTTTGCTATGTTTTCCCAAGAAAGAAAAACGTCTTGGTTTGAAAAACAACCAAGACGTGTTTAGATTGTTCTAAATCTATTTGTAATAAGTATTACACTTATAGATACAGGTGATGTAGCAGAGTATTTGGATTAAACATTTATTCCTTTACTGTAAAGTATGTAATGTAAATGTACTGACATCAATTCTAAATAGAAGTAGTAGTCTATTAAAGTAATAGGTATTAATAAGTAATACAAATTATTTATTAGGAATAATAATATTTATTAGTTGATATTCATTTATACCTGAGATCATTATATCCTCAATCTAGCAACTATCACTAGATACTAAATAAGTATTGTTTATTTTTTCTATCGGCTCTGCTTATGAGTGAAATCATCGGTCACATTATTTTGCTGACATTTACATATTAAGGCAGCTTGAATAATCCCGAAGGGACCTATAACACATTTGTGGTTCTTTACCGAAACGAACCCTACTTCGACAAAAATATTGGTAGTTACTTGGGCGGCAGAAAACAGCAAAATTTTCGATTCTCATAAAATATTTTACAGCAGGTTCATGAGTATTACTGCTTCTCTTGGTGTAAGTTATTAGTATGATAAACCCTTACTCCTAGTATGTATCATTATTTGTAAATTTCCGTTAACGAGGTCTATCCAGCAGAGGAACGATAATCCACTTTCGTGCAGCCACCTATCCTCGTATTTACCGAGTTCAACTCGGACGAACGGGAAGGTTTTCCAAAATCAAAAAATATAGTATACAATAAATTAATAAATAATTTGCAATGCGACTTTTTTGAAAATATAATACCTATTCTAAAACCATGCTTTGATCCTAAAAGGGACAATGTCCTAATGGCTAGTCCAGAGAGTATCAACTTTAGTTTATAGAAATGCTTCAGAATAACAATAATTATATTAGCTGTGATAATGAAAATAGTGCATCGTTCTGTTTTTATTTATTTTTTTACCATTGCACTATTTAAAAATAAACATTTATTAAAATAAATATTTTGATATTAACAGGATGAAATAAGTCTAAACATAGTTAATGTAGGTGAAAGAAAAGAATAAAAACAAAAAACGAAATTATTATAAAATAAAAAAAATATTTAATTCATTCAGTGGATTATAATAGGGTCCTACTTATGCAAAAACTTAATCTTTGATAAATAAAGTTATTACATAAAAATTCTCTAAACATATACATAAATTGTAGCTGCTCCAATATTAAGATATTTTCCGCTACTACGTTTCTATATCTGTTATTTAAATATTTTTGATTAGGATAAAATGATATTCCTGTTAAGCAAAAATTGCTTCATTACTATCAATTTTTGAGTATTTCCACATTCTACTAACCAAATATTTTTCTTCAGAATCCCTTGCAGATTTTGTTTATTTCATTAATTAAATACAACTAAGAAATTATTCATCACTCTTATCAGAGATATGAAGGACATGCTGGTAATCAATTAAAGGCAGTATATAGAATATTTAGGTGGCTTTTTACAATTGGATATACGGAATAGTTTCATTTTGAATTATACAGTGTTTTTAACATCAATTAGAATTAATAAACCAACATAAGTAAGAAATAATGCATACTTTTTACGGATCTATTTATTTTAAATGTCCCAGTTACACAATTATAACTGACAAACGGGATTGGTAGCTATGTTGAGTTTAGCAATTCAATGTATTCACTCAGCATTTCTCAAAATAAAAATTCTTTCTCTCTCTATTGAAAGTATAGACTTATTTATTAAAATTATAAGCTGCGTATATTGCATCTATATTTGAATATGTTTGTGAGCCAATAAAAATTAAAAACTGAGAAAAGAAAAATGGAAATATCTTTTTCAACAGAATTGAGTGATTTAAATTTCCTTAAATTTAACCCAGCTTAGAGGTAAATACTTATCAATCTATACTTAAAAATCCAATAATTATAATTTGAATTATAAGTTAATAGCAACTTGTATCCAGTAACTAATTGGATAGTTGAATTATCAATTATTAACCACTCATAACTTTTTTTTTTTGTGAACATCATTAAATTATTTAATTTAAAGATTCCTGGAGACATATGTCTAATGAGTTAAATATTTTTGTACAGCATCTGAATATTTTTAGTGATTTATAATTAATAAAATATTAGATCTAATAATTATTACTTAATAATAAATTCGAAAATGTATGTACTATGAATATCATTTATTTTTTTCGTAATATTATGATTCAGAAAAATATAAAAACAAATTTTAAGGATTTGTTAGAACTTCAAATTTAGCGGTCAAAAGGCAAAGTGGAAGAAGTTCCTTCATTTGCTCACAGAGCTCAGGCACGTACAGTACCCGTTATCTTGCTCTGGCTGCTAGCACTACCTATCGGTGAGATGGTGAACCAGCTGCTTGCTCAAAACCGCCAGAATTTGAAATGTTAATGATAAATATAAGGTTAGCTATTTTAAATGTTAGCTTGCATAGTTCAACTAACGACCCAAGCAATAATCTTTTAAGAGTATTCAATACTGCTCTCTTGTTTGGAAGTTATTGTAAATAACGGTCTGATTTAGATAACAAATTAATTTTATGTTACGTATATATTCCAAGCAAATTTATTAGAGGAGTATCACATAAGTGCGAGTTAGTATAGATTAAGTATACTTTACACTTATAATTGACCTCCGAAGTCGACACAACATTGTCCTAAGTTTGTTGATTTTATCTTAACTATTAATAAATAATGCAATAATCAATGTATTTTTAAATTTTAAAATACTCATTACTTGACCTTCGTAAAAAATTTTAAAGTATAGACTCTAAAAATTTTGAAGTGTCTGTTGTAATACTATATTTAATAATTAAATATTGTTGGTTCCTATTAATTATTATCATATTTTATTGTGCTGTTCTTAAACATTAAAGAACTGTAGTGTTATGGAAAAACATCATGTGTCCATTTTTTTGATTTTCAAATTTTTTGCTATTGAAGTAAGTACTTGGGAATTCTTTCCTTTGAGAAAAATATTCAATATAAAATTATCCAACTAATAGGAAAGTAGAAAATAAAAAACTAAAACCATGTGCCCGTTCAGATGATTAAAAAAAAATTAATAATACAATTTATAATATTTTAAAGTTTCAGTTATTATTTGGTCTCAAATTTAATAAATATAAGAAAGCTAAATGACATAATATATAATTTTAGAATCCTTGACACCTTCTTTAACACGGAGAAATTTTAAAATTACTCACCTGTAAACTTATCAAACTGGAATTTAGTAAAATTAAACTGGGTACATATTTGTAATAATAGGAGTATTCATGACCTTTAGTTTAACATGCTAAAATATGTTCAATGGAAAAATTTGTGTTGAAAGGAAGAATAGTTCTTTCTTTTAGCATGTTTAAACGATATAACATTTAACATGGTTGAGAATCTAAGAATCTATTAATAGGTCTGCAAAACTTAAAAGGACGTCACGTAACCAGTCGAAGTTCACACCATTTTGTCTGTTGTTTTGATAAGTTAGTTGCTTTTAGTTCGTATTGTTTTTGTTTTGGAGATTTTAAAAACCCTAACAAAGTCATCGATAAAAATAATAATAAAGTAAATATAATAAGAAAGAAAAAAAGTATTACCTACCTCTATCGAATCCCATTTCGCAACTTTAATTTCCTGAGCTTCTCCAATGTTGTTTAACTAGGCTGGAAGGTATTAAAAAATTAAAAGAAATCAGTCTGTTTAAACTAGGATTTTTCATTTTAGAAATGGAAATTTAGAGATCCCCAATGTTGAAAATTAATAGACACACTTCCAGCTAGAAAGTTCCATAAAAGACGGAATTCTAGTTTATAACATCGCGTATACTTTGTTAAAAAATATAAAGGAAATTCAACCAGGAAGCAAATTTTATAAGTGAGCATTGTATATTGCACACACACACAAAATGAATTTTAATTTTGTGACATTTACAGGCTTAATTTAAACAGATTGACAATAATCTTAGACCACAATAAACGCTTTTTCACTAGAATTATGGATAGTGGCCCGAAAAATCTCTTGAAGCTCATATGCATTTAACTTATAGCACGAACTTTAAATTCGGCTGCTCACAATCACTAAATTTATCAAATGAAGATTTTTCTGAATTTGGAATTAATTATCAGTTTATCGGTATCTCAGGAACTATTAGACTTACATATATCTATTAGGACTCAAATTGAAGCTAATTAAATGAATTATAATGAATCTATTAGTAAATGCTAATACAAGTTTATTTCTCGTTATTAGGAAATAATTTCTGTTGGTATGGTTTCCTCACTTTTTTTTATCAGTTCCTTTTGTATTCTTCTATTTTCTTATAAAATTTATTTTCTGGAAACGACTATTGGATTTAACCCAAATAGAGATTTTTTGTTCCATAATAACATCTATGTGAACAGTTTTTGAAATATTGGTGTATCCAGAATGTTTTTTTGTCGCATGGGTAAATGAATCTCTGATGACATTGATACCAGACCTATCTTGCAACATCCCTAATTTTTCTTCGAATTTAGACCGTTTTTAGAATATAGGTGTGCCGAGGAGAATACGTTTATGCATGCTTAAACGAACTTAAAGGGTGAAATCTGATAAAATCCATATAGGACCAGCTAGATGCTTCACTACCTTTTACAGTGAAGAATTAACTTTTTATTCCAAAATCATTGTCTTAGGAACTAAAGGACATGTCCCAGATCAAGAAAGGTTTTGCATCAATCCTTTTTTTCTAAACTCTAAAAAGTAGGAATTCAAGGAGTTAGGTAACATTAAGTATATCTAATATTTACTCAAAAATATTGTTTTTATTAAAGGAATTCTTTTTTTATATTTTATAAAAATGGCTACTTTCTTCTAAATCACAACATGGAAAAAAATACATCTTTAAACTTTATAATATTTTATTTTATTACTTTCAGTGGTCAGTATTGCCTCCTCTTGTTCTAATTGATGCCTACTAATGTTCTGCGAGGCCCGTAAGTGGTTAATGCCTCTTGGTCCAGGTTTATCCATTTTTCCACAGCGGCTTAATTCATTTCCTGTTTTTAGCGCGAGGAATGTTATAAAAGACAAACATAAATCTCGGACGCCGGTAATTTGAGTACTTCATACAATTGTTAAAAGAAAGGAAGATAAATAAATAAAAATGTTTGAGAATAAAAAAGGTTAGAAAACAAAAGAGAGAAAAATTTAAAAATAACAGAATAATTAAAAATTTAAATGAGAGGAAGCCAAATTAAAAAAGGTAAAATATATATGTAAAACAAAAATAACTTAAAACTAATTCATAAATTAAAAGAAAATGAATAAATTTGGGCAATAATGATGTTTTTTTTTTTTATTAATTTATTTATTGATATTTATAGCTGTACATAAATAGATCAAGTAAATTTGAGGAAATCATAATGTTATGGTACAAGCATGTAGAGAAACTACCCATTGGTAGCACTCTAAAAACATTTTTACAATACAATGTCTCGAGGCCATCTTCTTTTCAGACGCCTCGGAGGTTGTCTGGAATAAAAGAGGAAGCAAGATTAGAAACTAATGGGTTTGAGTGGTTAGGGAGTTTGTAATGTGTAATGATTGATATCTGGTTCGGGCTAGATCGGTTACAAATGGAACATTAAGGTCTTTGTGGATGATTTTAATAATGATGTTAAAATTTAACCAAGAACGTTATGGTTAAGTGATTCTGAACGACAAATCTGTTACAGTATAATCAACTTAAAATAGGTAGTAAGGAATAGAGAATTATTAAATTTACTGAGTTCTATTAAATCTCACATTTTAGTAAATTAATTTTGATAAAGCGTTGATCATTATTTTCGTCGGTAGATACTAAACACTTAAACGTAAAATGGGCGAAAAATTATTTTTTTTCTGGAAAAAATGATTTTCCCGGAGGCGAATATCTGAGCTAGTCCAATACCTACTTTTTGAGGACATTTATTGTCCCTGTTGTATATTAGAGGTTAAAACTTGACTGGTTGAGTACCACGCGATTTCTTATGGAAATCCCCGACCCAATGTGATGCTTGACATAGTAACTAACCAAAAAAATGTTTTAGGACGATTGTTTCTTGTCCCAGTTGGAGATAGTTACGTTTAGAATAAAATGTTTATAAACATTATATCAACTCGTTATGCGGAAATTCTATTTTGTCTGTTTATCGTTCGGCCCACTATACAAAATTTCATTGAAATCAGCTCCCGGGAGGGTTTCTGTTTACCGCAAAAGAATAGAAACATTTTAGGATTGCTTAGCGTTTATATTCATTCCATTCTAAGCGGTTCTTAGTCGAGTGTAGACGAACAATGGTCATTGGCCCTAGGCATGAAAATGTCAGTTGAGAACAAGGCTTTAAACTATTATTGAACACCCTAGAATAACGCTTTAAATAGTCAATTTTTTTATAAAGGAAGAAAAAATATATAAAAATTATTGAATTCTGGAAAAAAAATCGTATTATAAGTTTTCGCGAAGAAGATATTCCATCAAGGGAAAGGCATACAGAACAAATTGTACCTGGAAAACTCTTTACTGTTCGAAAATATTGTAAATCATATTTAAAAAAAAAGTGGCACAATATGGTTGAGCGATTTATTGAAAAATCGCAATGACTAAACCAGTTGTCATATTTTGTGATATGCAAAGAATGGTAGAATGGGTACTGCTTCTAGCCCAACGATTGTACAAGAAGGTGATTTGATCAAAATCATGCTCGACCTCCATATTTTCCCCCAAATAATGGTACCTACTTTATGAGGCTAGGTGGAAATATTACAAGTATAATACTTAATGTTTTTTATTTAGATCTACATTAATTTTCTTCCAAAAATACTTTTAAATCTTATTATTTCTAATAAACACTCAATAGGAAATATGATGTCGAAAATAGGGAAATTATGTACTTTCTTTTCTTCCAGTTACCTTGCATAAACATAAACATGACACACATCATATCCATATCCGTTTCTCTTTTTAATTTTGTAGTTAACTCATTGTAGATCTTGTTTTAATAAATATGTATATGTATATAGCTGTTTATGTACAGGGAATTTGTCAAGGACCTCTTGTTATTACGAGAATCGACCTATAACCCGTGGTACCGTAGGGTCCTCATTAAAACGGATGCTCTTCAAAACTACCTTAAAATCAACTGCCCTACAGCTTACTTGAGAATAATTGTCAACTACGACTCTCCATTGAATATGCAATTACTCTAAATGTTGTTCCACACAAATATACTTTGGACCCACAGAAGGTTTATCCAGCTTGTAATGGAACGACAGTGTAAGATAAAAAAGATTAAATTTAATTCAATCAATATTCCGAATATTCGACTCTCAGGTACAATGATTCGGGATCATTAGCGGTTGCTCAACGTTTAGGTTGAGCCCTGATGTTTAGGTTAAGTTATAGTCTCCCCCTCCCCCCTAAATTTGATGTTAGTAAAATGGTTGAAAGGAATGTAGCCAGAATAATAATAATATCTTCGAGGAGGCATTCTTGGGAAAAAGTCTTGGGAAAACAGTACAGCAAAGAAAGTCTGATGAGTAGGAATTGCCAGAGCTCGACTGAACCTATAAAACTAAAACACATAAGATATGTGATAGTCATAAGCTGTAATTTTGACAGGCAAATTAATTATAAATAGTCTCCTAGGTATTCAATCCAATATTATATTAAGTAAACTTACATTATAATCAACATTTTTTTGAGTTTTTATACACTACATTTATAAAATATATGTCATTTGTAAGTAGATATAATTGGGAGGTGCGGTAGTCCCGGGGTTAAGGCGCTAATCTACTAACTCCAAGGACCCGAAGTTCGAATCCGGCTGCTCAGAAAAATGTTTTCTGTTACACTGTAACCGTGAGTCAACTCAGTCAGTCAGTGAGTCAGGGTTCTGGAGCTTTCCTGGGGTCCAGCTAGCCTCATAAATTGGGTACCCTTAATTGAGTAAAAATCTGGCGGTCGAGCGTGATTCTGACTAAATCACCTCCTTGCACAACCGTTGGTATAGTAACAGCACTTCCTTACAAAGTGCTGATACTCGGACACTTCATGGGTTGTAGTGGCACAGATTTTAATTTAATTTTTAATTTTTTAAATTAGTTAATTATAATTATAATCTAACGTTTAACCGATTTGATTTTATAGTTTTAATAACTTGCACGCCATCTGATTAGCATAGCCTAGTAAATTGGTGAACATGACACCATTTGAAAGGATATTCAATAAGTAATTATAAACTATAACATATATCTATATCTAGCATACCATAGCAACGGTGTCTGTGGTATCTAGTTTTAATATATAGGGAATACATTTCTAAGCATTGTAATTCATTTTCCACAAGGAACCGATAGAGATATACAATAGGAATAGAATTACACAATTGATGATAAATGCTGTTTTAGAAAGCTCCATATAATCTTTTTTTTGTTAATTTAATCTTTCGATTTCTGAAACGTTGATTGGTTAGGTAATTAGTGGTATTTAAGAGACCCTTATATAATATCATATCACATTATCAAGTATGGAATTTTTAGAATTAATTGTGTACAACTTTTTTCAATATTGATTAATTATTTTTACTAGAAGATCTTAACAGTGGGTAAAATTTTTATTTTCTTAGTAACATCTTTTTGATACTAACTCTCGAGAAGATGACAATGAAGATAACTGGGGACCTCTTGGGCACTGAAGAACTACTTGAGCTGCCTCTACCCGGGCGATATAAGAGAAGGATAAATCGGGAGCTTATGGTTCCTAACGAGTGGCTGGCATGTTTACAACGAGCGTCGTAAATCCACTCATTATCTCAGGGAGCGGTGAGTCGCGTTTCCCTCTGGCGTAACTCAGTCGGGCCGCAGTAACTCTACTCTGATTTGTGGCACTTATAACTTTAAGACCGTAGGCTCCTGCTCGTAGTTGACTACGGAGTGAGTATTTGCTTTTCGGCAACGTCTTGTATCCTCGTCAGGGAGCTAATTAAGAGAGTTTCAACATGCTACCTAAGAACGTTCCAGTTTTTTCTAAATACCATTCAGTTGAGATGTTACGTCCTAAATAGGAAATAATACTGTGAGTCGTGATAACTACTTTCTGAAAGAATATAAGACAACTCTACATGTGGCTATTTCGTGTTTAATTAAAGTAATTAGGTTAGAAAAATATCAATATTATTAATGTTAAAATTACGTGCAATGAAGAATATTAACTAGGAATAACATCACCAAATATAAATCTAAAATTGGAGGAAGATAGTCCGAGTGGCGGTTAATAAAGGTTTCAAAATAGTAACAAAAAACTATTTTTTGTTAACCAACATTTGGTGACAGACAGGCGCCCTTATCAGCCTTGACGAAGCCCTAAAAATTGGAGCGAAACGTTGCTTATCAATAAACAGGTTTTTGTTACTATTTTGAAACCTTTATTGACTATTTTCTTTCAAAAAATAATTCTAAAATCTTACTGAAATTATTCCAAACATTTAAAATGAAATTTTACAAAAGTTTTAAAGATTTTCTGCACCTTGATTCTTTGGAATAAAAGTCCTACACCTTAAAAAAGATACATCCGTGTTTCCGTACTACTTGTGCCAAATCCAATCGAAAATTATCACACCAAATGTCAAATAGATGATTTTTCTTCTAGGTATCCAAAGTCTGCTTTGTTTTCTATTGTAGAATAAGAAAAAATTATTATAAATGGTATTACATGAGTTTTAATTAATTCAAAATCGCAAAAACCAAAAAGAAGAAAAAAAAAATTCTAGTAAACAGCAAGCGAATATAACGCTTTTAGCATGATATAAAACCCTTAAATAATAATTTTCATTGAAATAATTTTTATTTTTATCTAGTCTACTTTTCTAGGTCAATCAGTTGAAATAGTTTAAACTGAGTCAAATTTTTCAACGTTTCTTAATGCTCATAAAAAAAAAATCAATCATGTACTGGAATTGTTAAAAATTTTGTTTTTGGGCTTATTTATTACGATTGGTAAAATATTTTTCTCATTCTTCACAAAAGAAATAGAAAAATAGTTGTCATCACCCCCATGCGCTATAAGACGATTACACAATTTATACAACTATAGACTGACGTAACATTATGAAATAAAATATTTTTTTATGGAGAAGCTAAGTTATATTCATTTTCCTCCCCTTCAAAATAACTAAATAAGAAGTTCTATAGCAATGGAAAGATATAAGTTTTTTTATCAAAGTTCTCGCCATAATGATTTTTTTGATTTTTTTTTTCAAAATTACAAAAAATTTAATACCTGCAACAAACACGATTCTACACCTCCAATCTACACGAATTATAAAAACTCTTTGAGACCCTATAACCTTCATAAAATTACGCAAATCGGACCATTTTTTCTTTTTTGGGCCTCTTTTTCTCAGTTGTTATGCTTAAAATCATTATTGTATAACATATAAGTTCAAAATGTATTGGTAAGGGTGTTTAATGTCCTAATATTTAACTACAAAAGACAAATAATTATTTGAACTTGCACCACTCAGGTTTCTGCCAAAAAACACACTTAAAGACCATTCAAGTCATTCATTCTTAACCTCTCTAATACATCACTCACAGTCCCTTTTATATATCATTGATACATCCTGTGTGGACTGCACAAAACACTCGCGAGTGACGTAATTAAGCAATACATCTTACAAAAACTGACTCACGGTTGAGTAGCAGGGATCTGCTACATTAAAAGGTCTACTACGTTCTGAGTGTCGTTGATTCATAGAGGAGGTTGTACAATCGAGATAAAATTTATGGCAAAAAGCATTTGTAAAATTTTTCAAATACTATCTTTTTTTTTTTTTTATATGTATATATCTTTTATAGTTTTTTGGGAGGTTTGGGCTTGACAAATGGGAGAACCAGACTTCCCTTAGTTTGAATGTCTATTCAACTATCATGAATCCCTTAAAATATCTTTAACTCTATATTATCAATATCCTTTTTGCACGAATAGAAAATAGGTCATATTTTAATATGTGATATTTCATTCAGTCGAATATTTACAGAAAATGGTAATAGATAACACAACATTTAATGAGACAAATTGAATGATAACATTATAAGATTAGAAAAAAAAAAGAAAGTAAAATAACTTCTTAAAAACATTCATTCCTATATACAATATTGCATATTCAGGACTTCAGAAAATCCCGGCCCTTTTCTTCTGTGCTTGGGGATTAGGCGATAAGTGAGATTATCATAGAATGTGGTGCATTGGAGTTTAATAAGGACTGAGATAAATGGGATATCAACATCATGCTGTTGGGTATTGTTGGTTACATAGTATGGAGCATTGACTATTGTCCAAAGGACATTGTATTGAAAGTTTCTCTTATTTATAAATCAAATAATAATCGCTAATAAATATAATAGTATATGCTAATTGACATTGGTTGCTGTTGAGTCTAGTCCCTAATTATTTTGGTAGGAATTTGAAAGTAATCATCTATAGATTCATACATAATTTTTATAGTCACTGGAGTATAATATAAACATTCTTTAAAGCAGAAGAAACTGAAATTATCGTTTTGGACTAGGGCAAGTTGAATACGAATATGACCTGAAAATGACCAGTACGTATTAGAAACCACCAGTATGGAGATAGATGTGTCGCGATCCAGGAATAACGCTTGGACTCAGATGTGACAGCCTATATGATTTATATCAACTCTTCTAATTCCATCAATCATTGTTAAATGCGAACGGCTGTGTAAAATAAAATAAGAGAGATTGTGAGAGCCGTGCGGCGGTAAGTAAGGCCCTGCCAACCTTCATTATCCCCTAATGTCCTCAGGGAACTTGGTCGGTACATTCGATGACGGATGGAACCTCAGATCTCCTCTGTACCGTCCATTGTCTACTCTATTACTGCTACTCGAGCTCTAAGAACGTACAATGTCAATAAGGTTATAACTCCTTTCTTACTTTCAACATACTACTCCACGTCCCTATCAATTATTATTTTCTTTTTTGTAAACATTATGCAGATGTGTTGTAGAATATTTTAAAACAATTCATGTAGATTCGAATCCTGGCTGAGCATATTGAAATGTACTTATTGACGGACCAACAGAATAAATCTTGACCTCGTTATCTCCCTATAGGATTACTAATAGGTGCTTCATATCCTTAGCAGCTATATTATTTCCTGCAATCACAATGTATCCGAGGTAATTAAGCTCTTTAACATGCTCACCTGTGTAAGGTCCCACTACTGATATATACGACTCCATTTTACAAGTATTTAGCAATAGCTTGGTTTGTAAAAAGTCTCATAGATGTCGTAGATTCTATTAAAGCCAATTTGGACGTGTTGACTACCAACAAGTCGTGGAAAAGCCAAGCACCTACATACCTAGGCTTTGTACACCTATTACCATCTGTAGTGTTAAATTAATGAAAAGTCAGAAGGATCCATTCCTTTGCCTTAATCCTCATCGGGTGGGAATTACCGGGGCCACTGGAATTATGTTCGGATCTGGCACCTTACATCCTTCGTCGCCAACTTAACTATCCTGATTCGTCAATCAAATTTTAATAATTTCACTATTTTCTGATGCAGTCTTCATTTCAAATAAAAAAAAGATTTATATTCTGGAATACTTGGTCTATAAAAGTAACAATGCCGACAATTTGAGCAAAATTTGTTGCTACATTATCTAATGCTCTACAACATTAAATAAAACAATAATAATTAAAGAAATAAAATAAGACCTAAAATCGTATATAT
>NW_027106549.1:159681-200529 GCF_000696795.3 Halyomorpha halys
TATATATATATAAATATCTAGTCTATTTGAATACCTGGAACTGAATCGGTCTGGAAGCTGAAATTATACAGTTTAGGTTGTATATTTTACTATTATGAGATTTCGGTATTATACTGAAGCTTGGATCTCAGAATTAAACTTAAGCCTCAGTTCGTATAAATTATTCGATTCCTTCAGTTCTTTGCTCCATTCTCGACAAGATATATGTATACACATTGCTGTTGCCTTTATTCTTTGTTATAGAAGAGGATGAGTACATTATAGAGGACACAATAAGATTCCGGGGACAAAAAGCCTTGGCTACTTTATCCAGAGGGGCGGGCGACTATGGCAAATGGCCCCTCCGCTGAAGACAACTTTCTGTTTTCTTTCTTATGTCTTTTTTTTCCTCCTTAACTACATTTTTGAGATCCCCTCCTACAATGGAATATAAATCAATGGCGATGCCATAACTCAGCTCTTAGGGAGCACTCTCCCCTAACCGCCATTTATATATCTAGCTATTATATCCGCCTTCCTATATCCGCTCCATTAAGGAACTCTTTACCCCTTGGCATTGCTCATTTCCTAATCGATCTCCTTCCTGTTGACATAATACCATTGAGCCACTGGAACGAGACATTTGTCTCTCATGATGGCAGGCGGCGTATTGTACCAGTGCCTTTATGATTCCTGTTTACTTGAGTGGAAATTATTACTGAAACAAACTATTAGTCACATCTAATTTACTGTCACTAGTATTGTTTGTCTCTGGGAACACGAAATAATTTAATGTTGTTTTTTATCATTTCA
The DNA here is from genome assembly GCF_000696795.3 of Halyomorpha halys. Lineage (NCBI taxonomy): Eukaryota > Metazoa > Arthropoda > Insecta > Hemiptera > Pentatomidae > Halyomorpha > Halyomorpha halys. Next base: position 160,474 of record NW_027106549.1, read on the forward strand.
AATATTATGGTCTCTCAGTTAGAAGGTGAGTTGTAGTTTTATTCACATGAAATGATTGACGCTTCAAAAACCAGATTCATACACCAGAAATAAGTTTCATGTGAGTGTAAATTACCGAATTACATTAGTAATATGATGATTTGTAGTACCTGATAGCTGTAAAGTATTACAAACATATGGATGAGAGGTTTAGTGGTCTGCTGGTTTATACCTTTGTTCGGACCCGACGCAATGTTCCAGAAGTTGAAAATCTGGTGCAGTGCATCACGTAACTTTCAATTACTACAAGAAATGAAAATAACGAATATCAACTTTGTTTCTGATAAGAATTCAACAGTTTAATAAAAGATATAGAAGCCATGTACATATAAATGTAATTAGAAGATATCGGGTGTTCTTGGCTTTTTCCGATTCGAACTTTAAGTTTTTATCAACTTGTTCATTATTTTTTATTATTCCATTCTTTATTATTACCAACAATAATTATTATCAACTTATTATTTATTATTATTACCAACTGGTAATTTATTTTAAGGAAGTAAAATTAAAAGCGCTTTAGAAGAAGATTTTTTAAATATTCGTCATTATAACCCTGTTAGTCTGTTTCAATGAGAATAAGACCTATTTCATATTAAATATTATTCAATTTTATGTTGATTTATAGGATTTAATTACTAAACGATCTAATTCCTCTCGAATCCAATTCCTTACAGTCCAAAATCCTTCGTAAAATCCTTAATGGTCCTTACTTTGTCAATCATCCATCAGGACTTCAATGTCCCCTATGTTGCCGATTTGGCCAGAACCATCTGGTATCTACCATTCCTTGCATAATAAACTTCCCAACCACCCAAACCAACTCTTTTCTAACCTGGTTTCTCCTTCACTACCTAATAATCCTCCTAGGCGTCAGAAAAGAAGATGGCCTCGAGATCTTCTCCTTTAGAAATGTTTTTTAGAGTTCTATCAATGAGCAGATTCTCCACATGTTTGGATCATGTCATAATATAACTTACAGGAAATTTACTTGATGTGTGTAGTTGTAAATAACTATAAATAAATTATTAAAAAAAAAAGATTTAATTAAAATCATTAGATCCATTTTTGAAGAAATCCATTCTCAAAATTAGCTCTTAGGTTTGGTCGATTTTAAAGAAAAAGTTGACGTAATATCCGGGACATACACATGCGCTAAATATATATATATATATTTTTTAAATATTTATTTATTGCTATTTACAACTGTACATTATAATACATTTAGTAAATCTGATCTCAGTTAAATTGGAGTGTTACAGGCGTGTAGAGAAACTACCCATTGGAAGCACTCTTATGACGTTTTACATTAGCAGGTCTCGTGACCATCTTCTTTTCAGGCGCCTCGGAGGATTGTCAAGAATAGATGAGGAAGCAATGTTAGAAACTAGTGGTTTTGGGTGGCTTGGGAGTTTATAATGGAAGGAGTTATATCTGGTTCGGGCTAGATCGGTTACATAGGGAACATTAAGGTCTTTGTGTATGATTTTATTTGTGACAAAATAAGGAGCATTGAGGATTTTGGATTGCAATGATTGCATACGAGAGGAATTCGAAGGTTTAGTGGAGCCCCAAAGCTCAACTCCGTATGTCCAGATTGGCCTTATTACAGACACGTAGATTAGTCTTTTGTAGTGAATTGGAAGTTTAGACCGTTTGTCCAGTAAGTGCTGTAAGTGCTGTAAAAGTCGAAATCGACGTGCAGTTTCCTGTCTTTTCAGTCTTGTGTGAGGATTCCAGGTTAGTCGTTTGTCCAGATGTAGTCCAAGGTAGCGGATCTGTTCGACAGGGGTAAGATCAACATTATTAAAGGAGACTGTTGGGCAGTCGATAGGTTTACGACGAAGGGTAAATGTGATTTGATAGGATTTGTTTGAATTTATTTTAATCCTCCAATTATGACACTATTCTTCGAGGGCTGTGATATGGGATTGGAGAATTTGGGATTCAATCAAAGAGTTATTATTAACAGCGAGCACACACGTGCCATCAGCATAAGTGTTGAGGATGGTGCTAGGGTTAGTTGGAGTGTCAGCTGTGTAGGCGGTGTAGAGAACGGGCCCAAGGATACTACCTTGAGGGACACCAGCGGACTGAGAATAGGGGGAAGAATTGGAACCGTTGTGGTTTACTTGGAATAATCTATCGATGAGAAAGGGATGAATAATGAGAAGCGCTAAATATGAATTCAGTTTCGAATAATTTTTCATTTTTAAGCTAAGTTGTTCTCACACAGATTATTTTGCGATCAGGGGGCCTCAAAAGAATATTTCCGTCGAAAACTCGTTTTCAAACTATTGTAGGATATTACTCCCCCTTACCATTTATCCAATAAATCGGTGGATAGAATTAATGGAGGCCCCTCAATGACTCACGTAGACTCTAAAAAGTGAAAACCCTTCATTTGGTTTCAGAAAAATTCTGTTGAATATAAATAACTATGGTTTCAATTCCTTGAAGAACATTTTATCAAGCAGCAATCTTTGCTTGTTTGAAGTGATCCTTTGATTTTTCTTTTAATCTGAATTTCGTAAGCTCTTCAACAACTACACATTTGCTTCTGCTTCAGCAACGTTATTTTCCAAATTTAACTACACGTAAACGAGATATTTAACCTAGGAAGGGAAAGCCATCTTCTCTAGTAGCCACAACATGAGCTAATAATTACTTCTTTCGTCGTAAACGAAACAAAATATCATCTCATATTCTCCTAAAATTGTACAGTACAATTTGAACCAATTTAGTTTTATAGAAATTATTAGTGGTAAGCTGTAGATGTTAAGTGACCGTAGTTTTTCTATTATAAAAATAATACCTTGCCATATGTGCTAAAAGCTTATAGATCAGGTTATTTGACGGGTACTTGGAAATATCTTCGGAATTCTTGAGATGTCAATAAATGTAACATTTATTTTTAGAAGAACAGTACGAAGATGACTGATTAAACAAATATAGAAGGATTTATTGTTTGTAGTAAATAACGGGATCAATACCCTTTTTCTTCCTGCTATCGCTATTCAAGTGACCGAATCAAGTTGGGACAGTTCCGGAAGAGCTGAGGCAGACAGAGAGGTAAGGAGCTGAGGGGGCAATCAGTAGACGACAGAGGTAGGGAGATGACATCTCGATGAAAAGGACCATTATAAGGTTACAACAATAGTCAGTCCAATAGACAAAGGAACACTGCCTGCTCCTTCTCTTGCTATTGTGCCTCCTCTTCCATTCAGTCTTCGGGGGATGCCCATCAGAATAATTAAGGAGCTCCCTCTTTATCCGGCTATAATAATTGAATCCTATCGGCAATCGATGCCCAATCCGCTGACCGGTGGCCTTCGGCCCTCTTATACCCTCTGACCGCTCTGTACTTCCTACGTTATCGGCGATAATAATGGATGGGGTTAATACCATCTTCTTCACATAATAATAAGAATTTTATTTATACCTAGTATTCAAGTAATTTCCTTAGTACTAAAGTACTAATCATTACATTGAAAACATAAAATAGGATATAGTCTATTATATTAATTAAATGAAAACCAATTAATGCAATATTTATTATTTGACCATGATTTGGGTCTTGCTATTTATTTTTCTTAAATGCTGTTTATAAGCATTATTCGTTAGAAAAATTTCTTAATCTTATCTCAAGCCATGAAACTTTAAAGGAATTTTTGGGACACGATCCAATCCTTAGAACACAGGATTTAAAAATTATTTTCGGAAAATCACTCAAACATTGATTGAAAATTGTTATAAAAACGCATTTAACTCTATTGAGTGCCAAGCAGGGTAACCCAAAGTCAAAGGGCATCTTTACCTAAGATTACTAAATTTCTTACAGATTTTCCGAACTGGAGCTACGGGTTGAAATTGTTGAAACACTTACCAACTCCCCCATTAAGGCAAAATAAAACATAAAAAAAGTTTTTCAAAAAACCTGACGTGATTGAATTATTTCGGGGGGTTAGTAAGTTAGAATTTATATGAAATAGCAAAAATGTCCCTGAAATAGCAACACAAGTCCTGTAGTTTATAATAATAAAATAGTTATTTTTTTAAAATTACTGTATATATTTTTTTCAAATCCATTTTGTTATAAAACTGTACGTGGAGAGAAAAAACGTCATTTTTACACTTTAAAGCATAAAATTTAACAAAAATATTCGATGCAGTTGATTTTCCCTAACGTAATTTTTAAATGTTAGCGTTTTATATTCTATTTAGTGTGAAAAGTTCCGAAAATCTGAAACAAATTGAGAATGTCAATATGGCTTAGGTAAAGATTCTCTGACTTCAGGTTATTATACTCAATTAAATAAAAAATCAATCAAGTAAAAATATTTTTTGCAAACCTGACTCATGAGAGCCTTCCCATTAAATTTGGTTATTTTTTTAGAACGCATAATTTCCGTTTTCAATCAACCTGAAAATTTTCCCAGTAGAAAATATAATTAAAAATACTTAAATTAACTGTTTAGTCTATAATAAAATTTATAAACTCAAATTAATTCTTCAATTTATTTTTGTGCAATATTTTAGTGTTTTTTATGCTTAACATATTTCTTTTGTAAAAAAACAAGAGGAGAAATATAATTCACCTTCTGAAAAAAGAAGTTTCGTATTCTTATTATTATAATCATAAAGTTAGACCTCTGGATCTAAAAACCTCATTAGTACAGTAGATTATCCACGAGATATAGAGATATAGGTGCATGACAAATTAACAAAAAAAATAATTATTAAATAAATCAAAAATTGTATCCTTATTAGTCTCAACACTTTTTATTTCAACAGTCCAACGTTTCGGCCATTTCAGCCATCCTCTAGGACATCTTCAATTATAAATTCTTCCTCACATTAAAATTTAAAATTTGTTTTGTAGGCTATTCTGCCCAGTTCATAACCTGACCCTATTCTGACCTGGGCAGAATAGCCTGCAAAATAAATTATAAATTTTAATGTGAGGAAGAATTTATAATTGAAGATGTCCTTGAGGATGGCTGAAATGGCCGAAACGTTGGACTGTTTAAATAAAAAATGTTGAGACTAATAAGGATACAATTTTTGATTTATTTATAAATAATTACCTGTCTCAAGAAATTGAAATAATATAATTTAAAAAAATTAATTTTGAATAAACCCTGAGAAAAGCCTTTTTCGAAATTTACCTGATTTTACAGTGAGTGAAATTCACATCTATTCAAGAATATTCTAAAATAAGTTAATTAATTTGGTTACTTTTGGCCTTGGAAACTAGTTAATTTAAACCATTTAGAAGCAGTGAATGGAGGAATTTACATTTTTAAAAATTAATTTTGTAACATTTTTTATTTGTTTTGTGCATTCATTGATTCGATTCAAGAGATTCATCTTATTTAATTGCCCTATGGCAATTAATTGCTACCAATTCTAATAACGAACCTCTAAGTAATATAGAATTATGAAAAATTTTAGTAGTTGAGAAGAAAACAGACATTTATTTAAAAAAAAATATTTATGAATTTGCAATTATAAAAAAGAAACTTCTATAAATGTTTAAATGCATATGAGAGAATATTAATTTTCTTTTATTAATTAAAAAAATAATCATTCAAGCTGCCTCAGTCAAAGAAAATAACTAATAGCGCTTTTAGTATTCAATTACACCATATATTCAGACTAAAAATTAAGTGATAACAATATACAACAAAGTAGAATACACAGAAAAATTAAATAATATAACAGAATAATTTATTCACAAGATAAAGAAAAACAAGTAAAAATATAATAAATACATCTGGACCACATTCACACCTAAAAACAATATTTACACTCAGTCTTGGGAGCTCTGAGTTCTAATTTCTTTTCAACTGTTCAAGTTCGATTAACAGATTATCTTTTCTAATTCTAAGTTTAAACCAAGATTTTAATAGTTTTAATTTGAATATTTGTATTTAAATAGAAAAATAATATATGATATCATAAATATTTTGTTGGTAGTTGTTTTAGCTTATTCCCATAGTGGAGTCGTATAGATCAGCTGCTTACGCGGTTTCCTCTGTTTCGGATGCTAGTGGTGTTATTAACACATCATTGATCCTACGGAGGGTACGAAGCAGCCGGCGACTGTCCACGATCCCTCACCCTCAGCCTATTATGTAATTAGGATTCTTTATCCGCAAACAAACAACTTAGCAGCCATATATAAATCATGAGGCTCATTGTTGCATCCCCACGCATCCTATTCTCCTCCCCAGTATTGATCTATGGTGCATTATGGTGTTTTAGTGTATTTTGTTTAGTCACAATGACCAGGAATGGTGGGATACAATGAATACTCCCTCTTATGTACAAAAACCAGCTTGCTTTCAGAAACATTCCTGATTTATGCCTATGACAGCTATTTGAAAAGGTTTACTTATGATAGGATAGTAGGCATGCCCTGATGATAAATACTACCTAGTAAGTATATTTAGGTAAATTTCGTTAAATGATGCATTAATTTCATCAGTCATTATATTCCTGTGTTTTTAATTGTATCTGTCATTAATTATAATAATAAGAGTGCACGCGATGGGCTTTTCCCCAGCAAATCTCCAATAACATTTCTTTTCACTCTACATTGCCATTAAAAAATTAATTTAATTCCTTTGCAACTTACACCTGGAAGTAAAATTAAAATTTTTTGACAATTCTGGCAAAAAGGAGTAAACATTTTGTCATGTTCTCTACTTTAGGTTCCACAAGTCTATACTAATCATTAGTTCAAAACAATATTTTATAATATAAGAAGTCAAGGGCGCACCCAAGATCAAAACTAGGACGGAGGCACAAGTTGTGGCACTTCATCTCGGAAAATGAAATTGAAATTTTAAGAAAATTATATAGAATTATAGCATTGCTCTATTAATTATTACAATCATTTGCTCGAGAAAAAAAAAAATTAAATTTCTATCCATTTTAGTCTCAACACATTTTATTTTTCTTAAAAGTCCGACGTTTCGGCTAATCCGGGACAATCTACTTAATACAATTTTAGAACTAAATGATTTAATAACTCAACTCCATGCATGCTATTCTGCCATGTCAAAACAACAGTTTCTAATTAGTCAATATTCACATTAAAACCAAATTTAAATTCATTTATCACAGTCACTATTTGTTAAAACTTTATCACAACAATGCATTGTTCCAAAAATTGTATTAAGTAGATTTTCTCTGAGGATGGCCGGATTAGCCGAAATATGTCGGGCTTTTAAGAAAAATAAAATGTGTTGAGACTAAAATGGATAGAAATTAAATTATTTATTTTAACAAAAACCAGTCTCAAGAAAGTGTTTAAGATTACAAAATACAAATTTATTAAATTAATAAGTTTCTTCTCCTTCAAAGAGAGGTAACTGCACTCCCCCTCTGCCCCTCACGAGTATAAACTTCTTCTTTGTTACATCACCTTCGCTGAGGATTGCCTTAAATAAAAAATCTTCTTCATTTTATTACGAATTATAGAAAACATAAATGACTTGTATCTATAACCTTCGTATGTTATGCTTGACGAAGATTGTATTAAAAACGCTTGAAAAAATTGCATGACTATTCTTGTTCGAATTGCAAAATTACACTTGGAACAGTAGTTCACAAATTGTTTCTTCACCTGCCGTTTCCCTCACTGCGTGTTGATACTTGATTTGCAACGCCTCAAACTTTCAACTGGTGTTACTATTTTATACCTGTTACATATTTGGTAAATACTTTCTTAATAGAATTCATTTCTTTATTTAGCGGTATGGTTGCATTTTGCATTAATTAATAGGTTTTCATCATCAAATGCTCTGGTAACCTCAAAAGTATGATCTGCTTAGGCTAAGAATTTTGTGATAATTTTGTTTATTATAACAACCATAAATAACGTAGTTTTTCTTTACATGAATTCGTTTGTGGATATTGGACCAAAGTTATATCTAAACAAGAAGTTGTCTAATCTCGATTTATGAAAAGGGAAAAAGTACAACCTCCTGCAGAAAGAAAAATGCTGTAACAAATTATATTCTTTAGTATCAAGAAAAACGAAAAGTATCAGAAAGATCTGATGAAAACATACCACAGGTACGAAAATAGAAGAAAATAAAACAGAGATTTGGAAATGAAATAAATAATTTTAACGATTAATCTACTAAACCGAAACATATAAACTACTAAACGAAAAGTGGAAGTTTTGTCACCAGAAGATATATAAATAACCTCATTTCATATAATGTAATTTTCGAAACATAGTGGAGAGGAATAGTCTAGTAAGTAAAGTAGAATTTTGGTCAGAAAAAATTTAGGTAAAGTTGGAAACTGTTTTTCCATGTATTCTGGTTCTATTAAGAAAGAACTAAGCTTGCCTGGGCTTTTTGCGGTGAGCTTTAATTGCTACTCTCATAATAAATAAATTTTTTTACTATATTAAGATAACTCAAAACTAAACACTTTATTGAAAAAATATCATTTTATAACATTTAGAGCATTAAATTATGCGTCGAATGACTATAAAGTAGTTAATGACATTGATGGGGTAGTAGTTTTTATGATATTCGATATTTATTATGTTTGTTACATATGAATGTTGTTAATGAAGCAAGTTGTAGAAATAACCTCTATTAATTGACTAATACAGTTCTTTGTAATAATAGTTAAATTGTTATTTATTCTATGAAAATAACTTCATCAATTCTCTTTGATCAACAATCACTTAGTCTATTGTTTCCATTTTATAAGATATTAGTTCTGTAATTTTGTTTTGTTGTTTACGTAATGTAGAACAACAAAGGTAATTACTGTCGTTGGTTGTGATATATGTGGCAGTGCCATGCAGTAGTACTGATCACGCTTTGCGAGGCAACACGCATTAAAACAGTAAAATATGCCTTTTTCAAGATTAATCACTTCTTGAGATTTTGAGATATCTTTAAATAATTAATCTATTAATCATTAACTAATGAGCCTTTTAACTTTAACCTGAACATTTAAACTGTTCCACTAACTCGTAACACTCTTTTAATGGTCATTGAATATTGTCAATTATTAAGAGATTGCGTTTAAGGGTTTCAAACACAAATTTAGCATTCATTTGAATGATATCTAACGATCAATGAGATATATCATTTTATTTAGTCTGTGTACTATAAATTAATTTTTAATAGGATAAAAAAAAAAACTTAATGCACACCCATCATTTATCATAAATATAACAAAAAAAAAAAGTTATAACACCCAAGATTTAGCATAAAAAAAACAAAAAAAAACATATTAGGTTTTAATTTTCTTTGGTTTGAAATAAGAAAAGTGAATGTAAAAGTTACCTTGTAAGTGTATAATACCTTGGTGTATAATATACAGCTATTTTACTAAACACATAGATACACTCAGGCTGATGCTCTCATAAATTTGGATCATATATTTAGTAGTGTTCGAGCTGGCGTGAAAAACATCATTAATTTATATTTCCATAATACTGCTAATAGAATAGCTCATACACAATTTTGAAATAGAAAATAAGTAGTAAACCATTACCATATTTGTGTTTCTTTATATGGGATACAACTATACAGAATATACTATCTTCTTATTCTCAAGAAGAACTATATCTTTATAGTAGTCTATTCTGTAACTACTACAGCTGCCAAAACCATTAAGAGGTGACATGACTGTAATATTCATAAATATATTATTGTAATAAATATCGCAATAGAATCTTCTGATTTACTCAAAGGAAACATCTTACTTGAAGTATCTCTCGGTGGCGTTTAATAGTCCAGTGGGTTGACTAAGCATATACTTGGCTATCTAAAGTGTGAATTTCTCCTGGAGGAAATTCTTCTCCTTAGGAAGGAGAGTAACAATATACTTAGTGGATCAGTACATTATAGTGCTATTTTTGGGAATGTATATTGGACTTTTATTTCACTCTACCTTCACTGGATCTCTCCTCCTCCCTATACCTTTTATTCCTTTCGCAAGGACCTACAGCTTGTTCCTTTTAGACTTGTTATCCCCTTCACGACTATATACTAGTTCCCTATGGAGTGAAGTTTCCTTCCTGCAATGACATGCAGCTAGTTCCTACAGGACTTATTATCCCTTTAACGACCGTCAGCTTGTTTCTTACGGAGTGAAGTTTCGACACTGCGAGGATTTATGGCTAGCTTCCGTAAAACTTATCCTGTCAATTCCTAGTCAGTCAGTTCATCTACTTGACCTAAATGAACACGCTTTGTCGAGACCTACTAATGTAGAGCACCTCTCATCGTCAGTAGGAGTCAGAACCAACTAATATAAGACAACCACCTCAACAATAGATTTCACTATGAGGATCCTTCTTCTTTATATTTCTTTCTATTTGAAAGTTTTGTACTAGTTATTCTATTAGCTACAAGTTAGTGGGATAAATTATAGTTAATGTTTCTAGCACTACCATGACTCAGTGGATAATAGAGGAGATAATATGTAAGAACTTCTACCCGAAGATATTGATACATGTTTTTAGTGAAATAACAATTGCAGTTGGGATGATAATTTAGGTACTTTCCTTTACATTCCATTCTGCTACTCGAACTCGAAAGGTGGTTTGCTGAAAATAAAGTTAAGGAAATCTCCTTGGTAGGGAAACTGCCAAATTTAACCGAATATCCCAACTTAACAAAGTTTGGCAATTATTCCTTGAAATATGTACTTTTCATAAATATTTTTGAAACACTGGCCGTTCGAACTGAGAACGGTTATAGGCAATTTTGAGTATAACCACTTTGGGTGATATAACCTAACATTGAAGTAGATTCTCAGGATTTCAAATTAATGACGGGACATTAGTAACATACTAATGTTACCTTAACGACGTCCTTGCTCCTTGGCGAATGCTAGATTGGCTTCAAGATGTTATTGAGACGTTAAAGCAGTATCTTAGCACTAAGTTCGACTCTTCAATCCAGAAATAAACTTAGCTTAATAAAATCAGTCATCAATGGATAGTGTCAGTCTATACGTAGTTCGAGGATATTTAGACCGATTTCTGCTCATTTCCATAATAAATCATTTGCGGAAGAACTTGAGGTATCTTACAAACCCTCCTCCAACATAACATGACCGAAAAGCTCCAGTAGATTTCAATATCCAGAAGCGCTCCCCCTTTCCCTCGACATGCGGTGTGGGTTCGAGATGACTCCTTCCTCCATCCCGAGGGACATTGTGACTCTGCCCTTAATCTGGGTTCCGCAGGCCTAGCGACCCTTCGTCCTATTTAAAAACCGCCTCGGGTCTATTGTCTCTGCCTCACAATGCCGCTCCCGATTAACCCTCTCCAATTCCTCCCTCACTTTTTCTATAAATCTTTTTCTTCCGGCTCCACCGAGATTTCTCTAATTGTTATACCGACAGGGGCCAATTAATTCTTTTTTTTTTGAGGTTGAATTGAGATACTGCAAATACGCTAAGGGAAACTGCAAGAAAGTAAACAGTGATCTTTTAATTTTGGATCGAAAGCAAACGTATTGTGCTTCATTTCAGAGTAGAAATCCAATAAAAAAATTTATCAATGGGAATTGTTTCCACAATCTTATTTATTAATGTAGTTAATTTATTGTTTTTGAATTACAAACGTTAATTTGAATATTATCTGCATATTTGATTTATTTACTCTTTAAGTGATTCCAAGTGTTTTAATATTATTTTTAAAAGGGAAATAGATGAATTTGGATTAATTACAACTTAAATTAATTGTTATAAATGGATTCATTAAATTATTTGGTTTAAAAAGATATTCATTATTCATCTTTTTGTTTTCTAACTTATGGAAAGAACTCCTTTCTGTAAGCAATAATATGTCGACAGTTAAACCAACTACAATGTTTTGGTATAATTTAAATTGACAGTATTAAAGTAGTACCGGTTTATTTTTAAAACAGTAAAAGTAAATATCAATAAATTAATAATAAGAAAAAAATTTGTTCTCCAAAAATTTTGGAAGATTTTTTTTATATCCAAGCTGATTAAAATTGATAGTATAGTGAATTGTTTATTATTTTATGTACTCTGACAATTTATTGCTTAAACATTTTTTTTTTTCAGTAATTCAATTGCATAGTTGAAGAATCGTTAAATAATCAATCCATGATGAATTCTATGAAATGAATACTATCTGAGAACGAATTTGTAGTAATTTTTATTTCAGAGCCATTTTAAGTTTTTTTGTGCCGTTATTCGTTATTATATTTAATTGTAAGTTTTCAATATTTATTTCAAAATAAATTTACTACTAAGCCTATATTTAAAGAAAAATTCATTTAATACTGATATAATTATCAGATTCTAAAATTTAATGTCATTATTCCTCATGAAATATTTTTTTAACATGCCATATGAAGTGTTCCAGTCTATAATTTTAGACAATCCTTTACTATCTGCCTGAATGTCGAAGAACCGTAAACAAAATCAATAGGATGACCAGTTTGGGCAGGCTCTTTTTATGATTAACTATTATGAGATAAGGAAGTGAGGACGAGGGAGGTGAATGGGCAGATTTTGCGGGCTGCCCCAACCACTCCAAATGCTCACGACTAATTTAGAGGAAGCAGTTTACTACCGACACTAAATTCAGGCTTAACTGAGTTGTTTCCGTTTTATGTTTTCCCTCGTTTGTATTTATAAGGAGATGGCTATCCCAGGGAGTTGTGTCATAAATTCTTACTTTTTAGGCAGGTATCCACTCTGTCCTGTTATCGCTCGCGATTTTAACAAAAGGCCATTACACATTTATATTGCTTGATAAAGCTATTAAATATTATTAGAGGACTGTGTCTGTGCGGTCATCTTTGTGGGCGACGTTTTGACTGTATGCATTGGATTAAGACAGTAGACACATCTAATTACACAATTTATTCACTGACTAAAGGACTTATTCACTTCATATTACGAATCGTATGCTAGCAGGGTCCATGTCAAAATCTTGGATCAGTTCACTTCGTCTAATAGAATGTTAATAAATTAGAAAATAAATGAGATCAGCGCAGTAAAAATATTAGAATTTATTTATTATTATTTACAACTATGTACAAATATATACAACAAGTAAATTTGCTGTAGGTGACATAGACATGATACAAACATGAGGAGAATCTACCCACTGATAGCATCAATCTAACCACTGATCAACTCCAATAACATTTCTCGAGGCCATCTTCTTTTCAGACGCCTAGGAGGATTACTAGGTAATGAAAGTGAAGCCAGGTTAGAAACATTTGCGTGGTTGAGAACTTTATCATGGAAAATACTGTATCTGGTTCTGGCCAAATCGGCAACATATGGAACATTGAGGTCCTGATGGATGACTTCATTTGTGACAAAGCAAAGAGCATTAAGGATATTGGACTGTAAGGATCTGATTCGGGAGGAATTTGATGGTTTAATGGAGCCCCAAAGCTCAACTCCGTAGGTCCAGATAGGCCTTATAATAGTCATGTAGATCAGTCTTTTGTAATGGATTGGCAATTTAGACTGTTTGTCTAGTAAATGTTGTTATAGTCGGAATCGTAGAGCAGTTTCTTGTCTTTTTAGTCTTGTATGAGGATTCCATGTCAGTCGTTTTATTAGAAAATTTCGATGATGTTTGGTAAGCAGTAGATGAATATGAAACAAGAGTCGTTGCAAACGTACTACATCACCAAATTTAAGAAAAACTAAACTAGATTAAGTTATCCTTTCCAACCTCACCCTGCGAAATACAATCCACTACATTGAAACAGTCAAACTTGATGCATTTAAGTAGTTACTAACTCAAAAATAATTGTTGTTGAGAGCCTTAAATTCGTTTTATGACAATTTAAGAAGTTTGGATAAAGCTGTGTAACTAAAAATAAAAAAAAAATAAAAAGTACTTTACCAATAAGAGGCGATGAATTACAGAACGTTGTCCTGGAAAATGTTTACGACCTTCTTCAACATTCTTCATCTAATGTTCGATTTGCCCATCTGATTTTCTTTTTTCTGAATTTCACAATACCTGTCCCTGAATATTATGGTCTCAGGAGTCACAGGAGTAAATCAACACAAAATACTCCCATTCGATCGGAAAACACATGAAGCATGTTGTAATTCTAAGGATGATGGCAGAAAGGGAGCTTAATCTCAGTCCATACGTCCACTTTACTGATTGTGTTTTCAGAAGAGAACTAATACTCGTAGTTTTTTTCTTTTGTCTTGCGTTTTGGACTTTTTAAAAAATACAATCAGTAGCCAAACATTTACACTTCTACTTTTCACTTATTTTAGGCATGTTGTAATAAATTACTGTAATCAAAACTTAGAAGTAAACAATAATATGAAGTTTTGGAACTAAAGGTTACCGCTAATTTAAATCCGCTAGGAGCTTGTTACAGAAGTATGTACCATTTGACATGACTTTAAATAGGACTGCTCACAATACTATACTTATAACATTTAACATGGTAAAACATTTTCCATTTAACACAATATAATGAAATACCCCTAATGTGGTAATTACAATGGTTATTTATGCTAAATTTAGCAATGAAAGATTTTAACTAGGAAATCAAAATTTACCTGAAGAAAAAAATATACGTGTTTATTTCAATATTAAAAAATGTTGTATTCTCATTGGGAGTTTTACCGATATTCCACTTTGGTATTAGTGAATAATGAAAAATATCGAAAATTCTTGGGAATTCATAGATAAACGTTGGAGTTTTTGTAGAATCAACGTCAAGAGTAGGGGGATAGCATCCCCTGGTCTAACTCTTTTTTTTTTTCTTTTTCTGATTGATAGATTTATTTATTGATAGATATTACAATCTGCCACACAGTTGTGGGCTATAGGTAATAGTGATGAATGATCTCATACATACTAAAATAAAAAAAAATAATAAAAAAACTTAAAAAAAATAATTAAAAAAAAACTAAAAAAAAACTCTGAAAATATATACAAACAAAAGAATAAACAAGATGAACCTAATCAAACTATCTGTATGAAAAATAAATAAATAAAATAACATAATGATAAAATAATGAATGAAAATAATATATACAATATTTACACAATCGACCTGAGGATCCCTGAGCCCACTCTATCCCCCACGTGTGAGGGGTAGAGCAGAGCTCAAAAGATCCCAGCGCATCTCTCTCGCCGCATCACTGGTAATGAGCCAGTGGAGGCTGAGCAAATGCCCTAAAGCCGCAAACACTCAACTTGAGTGGAGAATCTGACCATTGCCAGAACTCCAATTGTCCATTTTTATTTTAATAAGTCTCTTGACCAATGCCGTTTCAACCTTCTAGGTGGGCTGTAGGGGTGGGTGTAACTAGATAAGGTTTGAACCAAAGGATTAGGATGGTTGGAAAGATTTATATGGAATTTTGAGAATTTGGTTGGTATGAGGTCAAGTACAAAAGGGATAATTAGGTCATGGTGTAGTGCAGTGTTCTGTTGAAGGTCATATGGGTGCATCTCGATTCATTGACTTTTATCCGCCATCGGTGTAACTCTAGCAACCACAAATGTCAACGTTTTCGTTCTATCGTATTTTTTTCTTTACGATCATCCTGTGCTACCGAAGATGAATTAGTTTGCGCAGGCTCGTTTTATTTGCTTGTGTTCAAGTGCCTATAAGCTCACTTTTTTTGATTTATGAATAGTACCTAAAATATTTTTTCAAATGCTGAAATAATTATTTAAAAAATTAATGAACCATTAATAATCTCTATTAGCATGAATTCAATAGAGTTCCAGGCGATAAATCCGTTTACAGATGGGAAATTTATTTTCCGTCAATAAATGCGAAGAAAAGTAAATTTTGCCACGAAAGTTTAACTCTTGAAAAAAAATTACCAAAATTATGTAAATTTAGCCTTAATATACTTTCTTTGTGTTTACACACGCAGATGCAAGAGCTTTCTGTATTATGACATTCATAGTTACATGGGAGTAGATATACTTGAGAAGAGCCGTAGCAATTCGTGGAAAGCATTTGACTATTTTATCTAGTTTTATTTGTGTATAGACATCACTAACACATTTAAGGACATATGCAGTAACATTCCGTAACTTAGAAGAAATAAGAGTATAAGACAGGGTTATTTTTTTAATTAATTTTTTTTATTGTTCATGTATTGGAATTTTATATTTTAATCGATAACCTTTGACCAGAATTTGGACGAAGGTGAATAATTCGGGGATCGATACTTTAGCGAAAGTAGTATCAATACGGTTTCATCATAGCATTCCTAATCATGAGCAACTTTGGTTCCCGAAGGTAGCCGGATGTCTTCGTAAACACCTTCCAGTTCAGAAGTGTAAACAGTGCGTAGTTAGGTTAGGTTTGAACGTGCTATTGGTGTATATCTATACAATTTGATGGCATACACTTTGAAGGTTGTGCACCATTATTCATTATAAGATTCGATGCAATATTTGAACAACTAATTGTAATCCCAGGTCTCATTGTAATGTTTATACTAACTGTATATTTGAGACCTTCTTCGTTATGTTTATGTTGATATATAACTATTCTTTTTATTCAATTAGTTTATAAATTATCTGAAATATGTTCAACCCACTAATGTCTAATATTCTCTGAATGAGTAAGATTTCCTAGGTTTACTGTATTCTTTGGGCAAATATAACTTGCAGTGATCAATTTAAAGCTATAAAAATATTTCAAATGCCTAAAATATCATTAGAAGTTCCTGATGGCTTTATTAATAAAACTTTCAAGTATGCATGTTAAATAAACTTTGTCTTGTTACGTGTTAGTTGGACATATAACAGTATATATTAATTTTTAATGCAAGATCCTTTTCAACCATTCGGGGGAAGACCCGATACTACTTAATGATCCGGTAGTATCATAATTAGAATGGAGGAGATCTTGAATAGATACAGGGAATTTGTCAAGGATAAAGACCTCTTGTTATTACGAGAATCGACCTCGTAGAATCGACGAGGTACGGTAGGGTCTTAATTAAAACGGATGCTTCTCAAAGCTACCTAAAATCAGTTCCCCTATAACTTACTTGAGAATAATTGCTCAATTACAACATTCTGGTAAATAGGCAATTACTCTAAATGTCGGTCCACACAAATAACTTTGGACCCACAGAAGCTTTGTCCAGCTTGTGATGGAACGGCCCTGGAGGATTGTTTCCATTTTTTGACAAACTTCTCAGCGTAACATGGCGAAACTAAGCGATATTAGTTGAAATCAGTTATATGAATTTCTGTCTGTACCCTCAGGATTGGACCTTACACTGTTTTTTATATATCTAACCCAAAACCTTTTTCTTAGATCTGGACACCTATCGTCCCAATAGGAGGTGTAATTTTTGTTTTGTCTTCTTTTTTGTTTTTTAATATTATGAAATATGAAGTGACGTTTTTTATTTTACTGTTTTATTCTAACGAATTTGGATAGCCCAGCTTGGGTATATTGTTTGTTATTAGTTTATATAAACGGTCTTTAACTCATAATTTTTGTAAAACTACTACAATTGATTAACTATTTCACGTATTTTGTAGGAGTTGCCCCAAAAACAAATAAATAAATATATTATCATTAGATTTTGCCTATATATGTGTTAGTTGGATACATTACACTATATATTTAGTTTTTAATGCTAGATCCTTTTCAACCTCTCTACCAATATTACTATGAAGTAACAACTGTGGTATTTATTTATTTTATAAGTAAATTAGATGTTACTTAACCTTGAGACTTGATATTTGAATGCTGGATCTCAGAAATTAATACCTATATCTGTCTATATATATGTACAATATCTTATCCTTAATAAAGCACGTTTTAATCGTTAATTAGTTCATCAAACGCTGAATGCCCAATTTATATTTAAACCATGGCTAAGATTTGTTTTAATCCATAGTTAGCTCCCATAGATCATTATAATTTAATAAAATTAACTGTCTATAAGACACTCACCACATTATATAACCATACAGCCCGGTGTATATAACCTTACACGATAGACATTATTGTGTCAATATTATTGCTACAATGTACTCTCTCCCTAGTCAGTCAATGTAGTCACTGAATTCGATATTCACTAAGGCATATTGACTGAGTAGAAGAATTACAAATGTTATAAGCTAAACGAACAAGGTAGGGAATAGTAGTGGTAGGTTACCTGACGGTTATATGTGCTACCTAGATCTGCTATACTGCCACTTAGACCACTGAATCATTTAAGAAAGTTATGAAATATAATTTTACTATTTTGAACTTAATATTTTTTAAAAACAATCATAGAATATAATAAAGTAGATTGAGACTTCTAATTTAAGCATTTAATTCGAAAAATAGCCCAAAGCAACAGATGGTCAGATTTAATTCCAGTATTATGGGGTCAAACTGTTTCAAAAGAATCATCAGATCTCAATGAATAATCTTAGTCATCAAACATGAAAATTGGTTGAGCCGTTTGCTAAAGCTTTCACTATATTTATTCTTTTTAATAATGTATTTAAATAAATCTAAAAACAAATAGATTTTCAATAAATTTTAATGTTGTTTTCCAAACTATAACAATTTATGGAATATTTCAAACAAATATATAAGAACATAAGGTAACTATATTAAACATTACAAAGATTTATTTAAATAGAGTTCTCAGATTATCTTACACCGTTAGTTATTTTCTCACTTTAGAATTGATCAGACAGAAGTTCGCATATTTCTTGAGATACTGACTCTTTACTCGATCTTACAGTGAGCCGATACATTTTGGATTGCTTATTAGGCTCTAAGCGTAGAAGACATCCAATCTGCTGAGTTTTGGTATGAACAATACCAGCACAGACGAAATTCTCAGGGTTTGGGTCAATGCCATCAAGTAATTGCATTCCAAATCCAACAAGCTTTGTTCTAGTCGCTGTGAAATTCATCCTTTGAGTTGCACGAAATATTACCTGCGATTTTTGGGGGTCGCCAGCTAGCTTCTTCCATCTTGCAAAAAATGATTCACCGTTCATATCAGTCGGTTCAAAAAATTTATTTATAAATATAGGTAGCTTAATCGTCAACGTTTGAAGAACATTATTATAAATGAAAGAAATGTTCATACTAGGAGCACCAGAGTAATCTTCAACGCATTCTACATTAACCATCTGTTGAACTTGTACACCAGCATCTATTACAGGTTCTATTGGTTTAATTTGTAAACTAAGTTTTGAAACCCATTCATTAGGATTTAAAAGAGATGCTGTGAAGCACTGCAGAGGATAAGATGTCTTATTTCCATAAAATAAACCCAACCTTCCCAAAGTCTGTCTAAATTCAGATTTGACACCAATTTGAATCAAGTCATTTTCAAATAAAACGCCATTATTCTTACATATAAGCTTTTTAGGATTATAGGTATTTTGCTGAACGGTACAAAGCTGAGTATTATTGATGGAATTTCCACTACCATAAATATAACGAACTAGAAGATCTAAAAGAACAGTGTTAGTTGGAGTTGAAAGTCCCAAGAAGTCAGTAGCTGAATTATTTGTAGTGGGAGATGCATTTAAATGATTTGAGTTATAATTGGTGGTATGTTCAGATGAACTCATATTGTGTGTCAGAGCAGGGCGGATTTCATTTCCTGATACTCTCCCAGGTTTCTTTTTCTTCAGAATAGCTAAAATATATTATTCCCTTTCAGGATACGATGGCATTTCTTCTAAAACAATATCCTAAACATCTGTAGAAGAAATAATGCTCAACTGAAGATATTTCCTGTAATTCAGCGTCAGCACTACGAAGATTACTGCGTTGTCGAACAACTTGTTCAAATCCAGGAAACAAATTTACAAACTTAACAGATGTTTGTTATTATTATTATTTTTAAAACAAACTTTTATCTACAGCAATTAAGTTTTCTTTTTTTAAATAACAAAAAATATATATCCACTAATCTACACCATATTTTCATGACTAGCAGGTGCCTGAAGAGCCTCAAAAACAGTCTTATCACTCTGTATCAGATCTCATCAGGAACATAATCTATCAGCTATTCCAATGAGATTTAATATAACATCAACATACCAACTACTGTCAACATTTCTCAGCTAATAATCCAGCCTTCAACGCCATTTCTTCTCTTATAGATTAACCGATTGTTCTATTCAGGTTCATATTCATAAATTTTAAGATAATTTAACATTTCTTGAACGATTTCTTCAGCATTACTACTATCACACATAGAATATAACAAATTAACAGCCTGTTGTCTTACTGATACATTCTTTTCCATCTTCATTGACACAATCAAAGCTTTTTGATGTTTTTAATAGATTCATGACCCATGGATTCAAGGGCTAAATAATGAAGAGTGATCTCTCGATTAGATAAGAATTGACCTAATTGGTTACAGGCTCTCGCCAATAGGTTGGGTTCATTATCAATGTGAATAAGGCTGATAGCTTCAAACAAAACGACATTTTTTTTATTTTAGAGGTTCTTGTGCTTTATTAGACATTTTTTCCAGTCGTTAGGCACGAAGTTCAGAATCCTCTGGCGAAGTATACTTTTGTGAAAGCCGCAAACGTTTAATAAAAAGCCAAGGTGCTGGTATAAAATGGGAGGTGTAATCTTGTGAATATCTTGATGTTAGAATTCTACTTAATCTAGAAAAAGCCAAACTGATATAGCCTTTATTCATCAGGATTACGCTTTACTAAAGCGTTCTGCTTCTTCATGAATTAATGAACCAGCAGAGGTAACCACTCCTAAATGTTGATGTACAATTCGAGATGTCCACCCCTTTCCAGTAATAATTTCCTGGGATGTTCTAAATAGGCGAAGTAAACACAAAGCAGCAGATTCATTTCACAACCTCTTCAGTATCTCCTGGAACGAGTAGCTTAGGAATGCCATGACCTAAAGTTTTAGTCCTGCTCTCTGGGTTTACTATGCAGTGTATTGCATATAGTGCAGCAAGAACATGAATAGAGGTTTCTTGATGCTAAATCATTTTTCACAGTAATTATTAATATTAACTAGGACGGAAACAAATGGATATCCAATTTTCTTTTTGGAATACTTTTGTTGAGGATAAAAGATTAACTGCTTCCATATGGCCGAAGTCAACATTGGGAAAATAAATAACAGCTTGCACACATATTTTTTTTTAGAACCATCTACAGTTTTATCCTCATTAAATTTACTACGTAAGTTGGCAAGCTCTTTATTAATTCTTTTAACTTCAGCTTCTTTGCATGTACAGTTTCTTATAACTGAAATGAAAACTGCAAAGCCACGCATGACATCTCCCCTTACAGCTGGTGTGGCTGTTACCTGTTATAAAACACCCAGCAGATCTAAAAAATAAAATTATTCATGATAAAATATTTACTATTTTAAGATAAGAAAGAAATTAGTTGGGCACGATAGAATAAAATAATCCGACCATTAGAAGATATAGAAAAACGCTAGGACACCAATAAAAAGGTATACAAGTAAATTATTGGAATGATAGCAGCAAGAACTTTATAACAAAAAATAACCTTTCCCTTTATCAGTGAGATATAGACTGACTTCTAAACTGACAAAATAATTTGAAAAAATAAAATAAATAAATAATAATAATTCTTTTTTTTGTTCTAAAATTTGTATTTATTGATAAATATTACAATCTACCACAACGTTGTTGGGCAATAGGTAATACTGATAACTGAGCACGCTGATACTAAAATAAAATAATATAAGAATAAAAAAAAACCATAAAAATAAAGGATAAAGAAAATAAACATAATCAAACTATGTACATGAAGAAAATAAATAAATAAAATAATAATAAAAATAATTACCAGTGGCATTTACACTAGATACAATATTTACACTATCGACATGAGGATCCCTGAGTTCATTCTATCACCCACGTATGAGAGATAGAGCAGAGCACTTGGGATCCCAGCGCATCTCTCTCACCGCGTCACTGGTAATGAGACAGTGGAGGCTGAACAAGTACGCTAAAGCCGCAAAAAATCAACTTGAGTGGAGCATCTGACCACTGCCAGAACACCGATTATTCATTTTTATCTTAAAATAAGTCTCTTGGCCACTACAGTTGTTCCGGGTAACCTACGGCAACAGAAAAGGTTAACCATCCAGATTGAGGAGCTGCCATATGGAAGCATTCTTAGCGCCACATTTGGCCAACAATTAAAATTCACCTCCTCCAGCACCCTCTGTGATGAGAAGCAACCCGGCTGATGAGTGAGAGCCATCTCGTCTACTGCCAGAAGCAGTCCATTTTTTCTTTTTTGTCTCTCATCAGGAAAATCTATCATGAGTGAGTAGAACTCCTAGAGTTGTTCCAAGAGAGGAGAGAGAGACATAAGAATGTGGAGGGAAGAAGGAACCATGGAGTAATTCCATCTAGCAATAGTTAACATCCACATCATCATCAACCACCTCAATTTTATATCTACAATTTCCATAGCCTGGTCATTCAAAATTAATTAACCATCTAATCATAAATGTTTTCTTTCGGCCACCCCCTACACCACTTGTAACTTAGATAATAGAAGTTTATTTTCATTTAATCATGTCTCATTTTTTCAATTATACAGTCCATTCAAACCCAACCAGCCAACCAAATGTGAAGTGTGTCTGGCAATTCAGTTGAAGGCATGCTTTACACATAATGGTCCTCCGGGCTAGATATTTCCAAAATTCTAATGGTCCATGCCAGACCTAATTATTCATAAATTCTAATTCATTGTTCAATCGATTCAAATATAGTTCAGTGAAATAGTGTATAAACATAATTTATTATTTATACTAGTTTATTAATTATAATTTATTACTTACCAGAACTAAGGAAATGGCCATTTCAGCTGTGTTGATGATGTTCCATACTTACATGTTTCATTACATCCATACTGCATGTTTAATTAGAATTTAATGTCAATATTAGGACAGTCCACTGAAACCCAACCAGTCTACCAAAAGTGAAATGAGTCTGACAATTCAGTTAAAGGCATGCTTCACACATTTTCAACCGTCGAGATGGATTGTAGGGATGGTTAAGGATAGAACCAAAGGATTAGAATGATTAAAAAGATTTATATGGAATTTTGAGTTTGGTTAGTATGAGGTGAAGCACAAAATGGATATGAAGGTCATGGTGTAATGTTCTTTTGGATACGTAATAGGGTGCATTGACTATAATTCTAATGATTTTGGATTGAATGGATTGGATACGTTTGATGTTCGATGGTTTTGTTGTTCCCCAAATTCAAGTCCATCAGTCCAGATAGGTGTGAGTATCTAATTATAAATTAGAATTTTTTTTTCTATTGAGAGATGAGAGGTCCTGCTAGCAGTCGGTATAGTTGGCTGAATCGTCTGTTGAGTTCTTATTTTTTAAGTCTTGTATGCTGGTTCCAGGTGATTCTCAATCCGAGTGAGGTCTGTTTGGAGACTTGATGAGGTTGTTACAGGATCAGAATGGGAGGATATGATAGCTGTATCATCGGAAAATGTTGCCAGGAACGTGTCGGGATTAATGGGAATGTCAGCAGAGAAGAGGTTGTAGAGGAAAAGACCCAAGACACGGCCTTGGAGAACTCCTGCCTCGACCGGATAGATAAAAAATAATAATAAAAATAAATAAATATAGAGTTCAATGTGGAATGTCATGCAATCGTCTGGGGACGATTCCATTGCAGAGAAATCTAAGAAGAATTTTGTTGTTTTATTGCATAGTGAATGGCCCTAGCAAAAACACATTTTTGAGAGCCCAGAGGGTGGGTCGGCCGGGTAGGATGGCCTTCTAGTATTTTTTGCGTTATGACTTTCTCTTGTGAAATTATGATATATCATACATCGACCAACTTACTCGCAATAAGTGTCTGTTATAAAAATAAGATAATTAAGGCTTCCCTCCTAATGCGTTCCATTAATTCCATGGCGTATTCATTGGCTATAGCTAGACTACACCACCATAACTGGACTCATTTCAACATCTTATAATGGTACAAGGCAATAAAGGGAGAAGACAAAGTAATACATTCCATGTATTATATATGTAAGAAGTACAAATACTATCATTTTAATAAGGGTACGAAAAAAAAATGCTCAACAATGAATGCTAAACAATCAGTTTACCTCGCTTTTTTAAAAATTTTGTTTGCTAGTTCGCGTTTTTAGCATCGCGCTCGAAACATTAATGACACAGATAACCCTGCATACCTCATCAATGAAGTGAAGTTCACTTTGGGACCGAGAACTTTATATGTTGTGGTTAAAGAATCTGTGGAATCTGTTCGGCTGGAAGCTGGCCGTGACGCCAGCAAAGCCTAGAGGTATCGAGGAAAAGAACAAGATGAATAAAACCTGCATTAGGAATACTGCCAGAAGATTTAGAATGTAGCCTGAAGAACTTGAAGGAAAGGAATTGACTAAGATCTCTTGACCAATTTAAGTAACTCACTGCAGCACAATCCCTCGATGCTGCAAAGTTAGGAAGGGAAGGAAAAAGAAATCTAATCGACCGCTATTTCATTTCGAAATTGTGTAGGGCAATAACGAGTTACGAGAATTGTCTTAGGGTGACCTGTAACAGTAGTGCAAAACATTCAAAAAATTTCTGTATGGTCAGAGAAACGTTGTGAACGAAGTATATTGGACTGACGTATGTCTTTTTCATTGCATTTTTGAATTAATATCTTTTTTTTAAATTTATTTATTGATATTTACAACTGTACATAAATAAATAAAGTAGATTTGAGGAAATCATAATGGTATGGTACAAGCATATAGAGAAACTACCCATTGACGCACTCTAAGAATTAATATCTTGAAATGTAAAACCTCAAATATTGATGGCGTCTAGTTTTTCTTGGTGGATTATTACGTCCATTGTAAAAAAATAATCGATATAATTAATATGAACAATTTAAATTAATTTTATTTCCATGATTTTCTTTCTTGATGATAACTTAAAAAAAATGTGATGCTCACCTACATATTCTACTATCGCTGTTATCTATTTCATCAATTGATTCCACGATAACTGAGTTGGGAGGAAGGTTCCAAAATATTTGATAAATAGTGGTGTTCGATTCCCGCTTAGATTGCTTACTATTTATTTTGTGGAGACACCAAGATCTCACTTGAATAGTGAAGTCAACTTGCATTATTGGTTTCACTTCTCAATTTTAAAAACTATTTCACTAAATTACAATACTTATCAGGTAAGTTACCTGTAATTGTTAAAGAATTTTAATGATGAAATGAACAAGGAGAGACTATACCCTTTCCGCAAGCGGAAGCCAGTTGTATTGCCCCCTTTAGAGTAGCACTGCCCCTAACTTCACACTTAGCCGACCGGCCTGTTATTGAAGTGTTTCTAAGAGAATTCATTTACAAATGGAAGTCGGTGTAGGGTGGCCTTTTAATATAAAGCCCTGGGATCGATGGGCGCATTGTCCGCTCCCAACAACAACTTTAGGCCCCTAATAACTTGACGCTCTAATCTACACTCAACAGTTTAGCTAGAGCTAGTAGATCTGTGTTATAGTATTATGTACTATTTTATCCAAGAAAATTAAATATAGAAACAACTGTCTGTGAGGCTATCAATTAAATTTTGATATTATATTATATATACTAGCTTAATCTATGCACAATATTTATCTCATATCCCAGTAAAATAAGAATTTTTGGTAGAAAAATCTTGAAAAACAGGAAATCGTTTTGATCACTTTATTTGACGTCAAGTAGTAATTTGAAAACATGGGTTCTTAACCACAGAACACCTATACGAACACATTAAAAAAAAATCAAATTCAGAATTGTGTCTAGGTTACCACTATTTTAAATTCAGGATAACTGTGGTATATAAGTAAAATTTATGTGTAGTAGACATTTTCTGTTTCACTGTAGCCGCGAGTCAACCCTCCGGGGTCCACCCAACCTCATAAAGCGGGTATCTTAAATTGAGTAAAAATCAAGCGGTCAGCGGTTTCATTATGCTAATCCAGTTAATGAATTTGAATAAATTATTAATTTGGATTGTTAAATCTCCAACTATCCTAGCAAATGGCTCGGACCGATAACAGAACATTGAAATTAATTCAGTGCTCCGAGACTTAGTACCAAGCAGAATCAGATACAGGTGCTAACACCCTGATGATCTAATGAAGAATAAATTCTCCTAAGATTATGATTGGAGCCGGAACAGGTGTAGAACAGATCTGGATAAGAGGAGGGGACCGATAGGGCAGGCCCTCCGAGGGCAAATCTTTATTTATCATCTCCTTGCCCTCGGCTTTTCCTTTGTCGGTCCCTTTGTGAAGGGAGATTTGCTGGGTTTCCAGGATCTACCGCTCCGCCCTAATGCCCTTTCACCCTTTGTGCTCGCTCCAAATCCCTATTTGTGTATATCAAATGGCACATTTTTCCTTGGCCCTCCCCCCCTTAGGCGAGGGTATGACAAAGGCAGGGAGCCCTTTGACTATATTTTATCGGTAGTGGGGTGGGGGTATTTCCTTCCGCGGCGCATTACCCACCCGCTGGAAATGGGATTTGCATAAGGGCCTCGTTTCCAGTTCTGTGTCCCTCTGGATCCTCCACTCTCCCTCCGCACATTAGGATTCTGGTGAGGATAAGTGTCTGCTAATAGTTTCTCCAAAGTGTACTCTTTTGACTCAATTTAAGTTGAATAAAAATGTTTCATCGTGTCAAAAAGTCATGAATTGACATCTCCGAAGGTTGTTTTATGAAGGTTCTAGTGTACAATCCAAAAACCATCCAGAAATATGTGATTTTGAAAAATAAACTTATGTTATTAGTAATATAATTAATTGATGAACATGGAGTACAAGGAAATTTTTAAAACTGTGATAAATGTTAAATTGCTAAGGAAAATGTTACAACTTTTCAGGGATTTCGAACTTTTATCTCTTTCTAAAATTTGACAATTTGAGGAATAACGTTTGGATTTGTGTCAATTGAGAATCTTAAAATCAATTTAATTACTTTTTCACTGGATGTTGTTAAGAGAAATTCAGATACAAACTACGTTTCAATATTATGTTATCAGGTCACCGAGGACTTCTTCAATCATTGACAAAATGTCATATAAACAACACGAATAACTGATAGGTTCATTCGGAGAAGTTTCATAATAGAAATCTCGTAGTAATAAAATATTTATATTATTTTTTTCCCTTTCAAATTGTTTACATGCTGTTTTAATTAAATCCTAAAAGAACTTGCTAAATTAACCCGTATTCCTATATTTATTTTTAGTATTATAATTTAACTTGGTAAAACTGGCATATAATATAGGGGTTGGGTGTTGTGAAAACTTATTGTAGAAAGGAAAAATCGAAAATTTCCTTGTACTTTCCATTCCCAAAATCTAACACTTCCAGTACTTTCCTATCCACTTCCCCTCGTGAGTGAACCAAGGCGTTGGAGTGTGGTCCCGAAACGTCAATTGCAAATGATAAGTAAATATTAAATAAGAAGTTTGAATGCCTATAAAAATTAAATGATTATTTTTCAGAATACAAAATATATAAAATAATGTTAGATTTTTTATTCCTTTTATGAAGCTAATAACTAATAAAAAATTTATCTGAATGAAAATCGAATATCCACTTCATCAGTTAAAAAATGTATATTTTACTATTTTTTAAACAATTAATTTTATAGTAAGTATTAATTAGTAATCTACAGCTAGCTAATTCTTATGCAAAAAATACAATGGTACATGATAATAACATAACAGCGTCAATGCAACTGTATGTTATAGAATATTTTAATAAGGTTATTTTTTATTATACTACATGTAAATAAATAAAAATCACTTACCTAAATTCGTTAAGATAGAGCATTTAAACAATGTTATTATTGAAAAATTAATACGTTTGCACCCCCAAGAATTGCTTTCAGTCAATGAGCTGCTTGAGATTGTTGAAAAAAGAAAAGGAAGATGAGCCAATAGAATAGTTACCTACAGCTACAGAAGGATCAATCTAAAGATCACCTGATCTCCTCTCAAGTTGGCGATGAAAAGATCCCTTCCTTTGTCTAAACCTTACTTTCTGCCGTTAGTAAGTAGTTCCTGAGGGGGAGGGGAGGGTTAAAAACTAAACTTACCCCTCCTTGAAAGGCCTGAAGGGGCGTTAGCTTTTCCCCGTCGGTGACAAAAGCGACAATGGGCAAGAAACTTGATGAAAGGGTATAAAAAGGGTGAATAGAGAAAGGCTTTTCTTCGCAGGCAGTTTCTTTGGCCTTTCTTTGGCCTGTACCCATTATCTTGGGAGGAGGGAAGAGGGGTGGGGCTTTGTTCTCCAGCCGACGACCAATCAGGAGGCAAGCTTGCTCCCTCCCCCGTTCCTGGCTCCCCCACCTATTGTCTCAATGGCCCCGCGTTCAAAATCCTTCTATCCTCTTCTTATTATGCTCATCTCCAGGCCGCCTCTGCACTCCACCATCCTATTCTTCAGCATCTATTCTAGGCCTAATGAACATTTAACCACAACACTGGGCACTTGCTACTCAGAGGTTTAGATCGTAGAAACTTATACCTCTAGTTGAAATAAACTCAAGGGCTGTGATTTACCTATTAGACCCACTTGTGTATAATGCTAGGAAAAGCGATTTGCATAGTTAATAAATAAAACTATCATGATGAGTTAAGAATAATCTTATAGATTCCTAAGTAGTGTTATCGAATAACACTACTTTACTTTACACATTATCAAATATATGAAAAAATAAAAAATTCATCATAAAAATCTCGAAATGTTTCTCAAGTAAAAAATCAGGCCGACCGCTTCTACTCTCTACGAAGGTATGAAGAGGGAAGGCAAAAACTCTTGGGCTTAGGGGTGCCCAAAAAATTTTTTTTGAGTTTGGAAAGCTCAATGGGATAACATATGAAGTCAAAGTTATTAGTCAACCATTTGGTAAGACTGAATATTAATAAATTGGTTTAAATAGTTTTATAACAAATTTAAACTAAATAAATAGTTTTTCTGATCATAGAGATGTACACATCTCAAAAATGAGTAATAGGTAGTTCTTCCTGACGAGCGCGGTGGATTACTCTTCTATCGTTATGTAATCCACAGCAGTAAGGGTATTTCTCCTCTAACTAATAGTAATAGTAAGAGTATTTCTCCTGTATTTCCTATTTTTATTCCTTTGGTTGCTGTTGCCACCTGCTCAGTTATTGTTGGCCCAATAGGTTTTACCCCCTCATATATTTTGGCATTTATATTTTCACAATTAAAAATTAATGGCATTTTTAAGTTTCTGATGAAGCTATTACTGTTATTTTCATTTTATTTACAAGTTTGTTGAAGTTATTTACAGTGGTTGTACTAACGGCCTATCATATGTGGAGTTTTCATTAAAAATATATCAATATTATTGAATCATCTTAAATTACGTTTTTATTAAAACTGTTAATTTGTAAAAACTATTTGACTGAAGAAAATTAAAGTTTTGGAATAAAGTGATTTTAGGTTCTTTTGTATATAATTTCAATTTGCTAGAAAAAAAAACTTTAATTTTCCTAAGTTGATTTTTCAACTTTTAAAAGAAAACTCTTAATTTGAGTAAATTACATTTGTGTCTATAATTCATATTACAAGTGCTTACAAACTTAATTAGTATTCTCATGTTTTAAAGATATTAAAAAATCTTAATATGTCTTACAAATCTTTAGGAAACTTTTGGATAATTAAATTTTGTGATTGATGAATTTATCATATTGAAAGTGTTTGTGATTATTATCTATTATCTACTATTATTTTTTATATGTGTGAGGAAGATAGAAGAACTGAGGCTTGCCTGATACTTCAATAAGGTTTTTAAGAAATCTTGAAATAATTTATTTATCATGATGACTCATTATATCTTGGTCAATATAGCTGACCAAGAGTTGTCTCATGGAAGTTAATAGTTGAGGGAAATTATTCGGTGTATAGTTGAATTGGAATTGAACATTTCAGTTTTTCATTTTTGAATATGGAAAAACATTTTAAAAAAGCACCATAAAATTCTGTTACAGTTTTTTGTTTTTGAAGTCGTGCTCCTCCAGGACTACTATGGATTCGCTATTGGAATTGACAGACTGTTTTTATTTTTGTATTTATAAAATTATTTTGAAAGATATAGAAAAGAGAACAGACTAGAGAAAGATTATATTTAACAAAATTTTGATACTAACCACTCAGTTATTTACTCACTTTGACAATAGATTTAGTCTTTCACCCATTTCATTTTATATTACGCCGATTAAAATTTTTCAATTTATATTTCATATTTAATACAATTTAAATTATGTAAATATTTTATATTATAGACGGTGGCAAAACGCAGTGGCAACTAAGGTTACAAATGGGCGTTGATGACTGTTAGGTTGTACCTACATAAGCCCTAACGATCAACTAAGGTTACAAATGGGCGTTGATGACTATTAGGTTGTACCCACTTAAGCCCTAGCAACTAAGGTCACAAATGGGCGTTGATAACTGTTAGGTTGTACCTACATAAACCCTAACGATCAACTAATGTTACAAATAGACGTTGATGACTGTTAGGTTGTACCTAATTAAGTCCTTACAACTAAGGTTACAAACTTACATAAAGTTATTAGTAAGAAAAAATGTAAACAACCGGCGTTGTCACAACGTATTCGATAAGAAAAATTAGAACACTTCTCATGCCTTTGAACAAAGTATTTTTCGAATTCGACTCTCTTTAATACCCACTAGTTGTAAATAAAATATATATATTAAATATTGTGACCAATATAATAATCGTATTTTATTTTAAATGTATTTATGTATAAGTATTGTAGCAATTAACAAAAATGTGTTAAAATAAGATGTAATTTAAAGTTTTGGTAGTATCCGATTGATACAAAATAAGAGACATTTCTGTCTTGGGTACGTTTAAAAACCAATTTTACTAACAAAACAAACTTTATTATTAATCTCATATAAAAATATCATAATAAAATTAATTATCCTTTTCTTCTGTATATTCCAAGTTCATGCAGTAGTGCCATTTTGTTCAGCGTGTGAAATGAAAATGACCAAAGTGATTTTTGTCAAATTCATTTTTACAAATTTCGACAAGGGAGCTGTGCTGCTTATATTAAAGAATTTTGAAAAAAAATAAAAAATGCTTCCTTGAAATCTATGGACCTAATACACAATGAAAATCCATTTGTGGTTCGTATAGTGACAGTATAGTGTATAGTGATAATAAATGAACCTTATATAGGGTGTTTTTTTAAGCCCGATAGAACTTGAAATTGTAAAAAATAACACAAAAAATTAAATTGTAATCAAAATTTTTTTTTTATTCGAAAGACCAATACGTGACATTAACATTTGAAAATGATTTCGGGCATATGGGCACCGCGGCTGTTCTTGACGAAGCGCATTCTGGACGTCCAATTTTGGGCCACTTTTTCGAGCACTGCTGGCCGTATGTCACGAATAACACGAACAATGCTGGCCTCCAAGGCGTCAATTGTTGCTGGTTTATCAGCATAAACCAGTGACTTCACGTAGCCCCACAGGAAATAATCGAGAGGTGTCAAATCGCACGACCATATGCGGCAATTTTGCTTATTAACAAACCCGTTAAGCCAAAAATGCGCCTCATCGCTGAACACAATTTTACAGAATGCGCTTCGTCAAGAACAGCCGCGGTGCCCATATGCCCGAAATCATTTTCAAATGTTAATGTCACGTATTGATCTTTCGAATAAAAAAAAAATTTTGATTACAATTTAATTTTTTGTGTTATTTTTTACAATTTCAAGTTCTATCGGGCTTAAAAAAAAAACCTATACAATAACAGACGACTCTGAATGCACAGTCTATGGATAGACCGAAGCAAACTACCAATATATTTTTCAAAGCCTGATTTGCACGAGAATAACGTTATGGTCACAGCATGATGGTTTACTATTGATATTATTCACTTCTTTCTCAATCAATGTAGATTATTAGTATTGAAATAAAGTATCAAGAAATTTATTTTGCCACCATCTGTTAGATGCAAGGTTTTTTTTCAGTAAGAAACATATTGGAAGGGTTAACCCAGACGATTGACGACAGTACGAGTTTGATTACAATATCCATGGACATACAATTTTTCATGGATAAATTTTTCAAGCAGCTTGGCAACTTTTGACAAGAGAAAAACTTTCTAACCCACGGTGATTTTGAAAAAGCTTTTCGAGAGTTTTTATTTTGCCGAATGCATATAGTTGCAGCTCTCCTTCTGGAATAAATAAGCTTGTTTTCCGCTAGCAGTATTACTTATGATAAATATTATTTTGAATAAATATATGCTGTTGAAGTAATCATATGGCTTATATTCACTAAATATCAAGACATTACATTATTTCTGAATTAACATAATATACATGGATTAGACGTTGAAAGTTTAAATAATATTCATTATTCATTCTGAGACAAGACATTTCGGCATAATGAAAACTAAACTTTCAGTGTTTTTCTTGAAATATTTATGTTTTCATTCAAACATAAGAGGAATATAAGTATTGAACAGGACTATGACTGACCATCAGGCATGATGCTACAGATGGGGGAGACTGAGGAAGAGCGGTTGAGCTGACCAAGGTCCACTTCATGGTTCTGTTGCGCCGATAATGAATGAATGAGCGGGTCCGTATCTCGATCGTTAAGGCCGTTTGTAGCCGAGGGAGTTGAGACGCAACTTCGAGCCTGCAACAGCACCAGTTTGATTCCGGCCTATGGGGTTCACTTATTTATCATGGTAGTCTCGATACACCTACGTATTGAAGATGGCTGCTCCCATTTAGCTCAATATGGAAGGAAGGTTGAGGAATATTGTTCCGGATTGGTGTATTATTGTAAAAATTATGCTGAATCAATCGTGAGAAGATATGATGAAATATAAGAGGGCTTTACCTGAAAATCTTCAAGTGAGGATTGACGAAGATCCTAGAAATTAGAAAACAATTATCCGGTAGGATAAAACAAAAGAGTTGAACCGGTGTTAAGTGAAAACCCCAAAAGGGACGTTTTTAACCAAGTGGAGGCCCCGAGACCTTTAAGATATAAAGACACTCCGGACTAGAGGAGTGTTTATTTTTAAATATGGAATATTGGACCCTTCAAATTATTTTCTAAAAAACTTTGTGATGTAAACAATTATTAATTTATTTAATATTTTAAAAGTGACATGCATTAAAAGAAAAGTAAAACATTAACCACAGGTACTTTTTGTATTAGCAATTCTGAAAATTACTTCTTAAAAGTCTATTTATTGTACTTCACCAATTTCTATCAAAATTAAAGATAATGTTCATTTTTTCTTGAAGCAATAGCAAATTCTCAGTTCGTTTTAATTTATGGATAATAGGAATAAGGAAGCGTATGAGGTAAAGATGGCACTAGACAGGACAAATGACTGCTGCTTGTTCACTTTATAAAGAATGCGCAACTTCTAAAAGCTTGGTTAAACATATTTAATAGCAGCTTCTACTTTATTGGTTGAAGAATGGCTATAATAGGTCCCTGATTAGATCATAGGGCTTAAAGGAACCGGAGAGTTGGCCAGTTGGCCTAGAGATAGGATTGGAAGTACCTTGAGGAGGAATATCCCCTCAGATCGTTCATGAAGCGAAGTGGGTCCTCTTAGACTACAGGCTCTCGCAATCCCTCACAGGATATAAGCCACCAAGCTTCATGGTCATGGGATGGATACCGAACCACTAAGCCATTGATACGGCATCTGTGGAGGAAATTGGAGTATACGTCTTCACTGAGAAAGATTTCTCTCAGCTAATGACCGAACATAACAAAGAGTTTGTACACGAGTAGAAAATTGTTGATTTGACCAGGCAACATTAATCTTTTCGTAGAAACCGGCTCCTTGAAGGCCACCGGACAGAGGAGGTAAAACAGAAGATTGTAAAGTATTTAATTAGTAGAAGTTTAATGCTAAACTAAACTGTGTGACATCGAGCTGCTGCTAATATTTGTGTTAAAAGCAATGGCAAGCAGGGAATAAATCAATAAAAAAAAAGATAAAATTAAACAAATCAGCCTTTTTATTAAAAATGATTCATCCCATAGATTTTTTTATCAAACTAAAATTGAATTCGCTGTTTGGAGCTCCAGTACATAGGTTTTTAAAAACTGAATTCAATTTTAGCTAGATTTGCTTATCCTTATTTCTTTTCAGATTATATTCCTGATCATCTAATCATTTAATACGAGTCATTACAAAGTTATTGCGTCAATCAAATAAATGAAAGAAAAGGGACTGGATCGGAGTGAAATTGAAAATATATATCACAATGGATCTGTCTGGTTCAATTTTTGCTAGTGTGGGAAACAAGAGCGCCGATCAGAGGGGAATGAAGCCGTTAGGTCTCAAGTGGCTACTTGGGGACCCTTCGCAGGGGGCGATGGTACGGTACGGTACACTTGTGCGGTCGGGCACGTCATGTTCCATCAGGCCTCGCCGAAGATATCTCTCCTGACGGGGCAGGATGATCGTCCTTCACGGCCGGCATCACAGGCTACCTATCTGCCAAGTGTAACGAGTCACGACATTGAGTACACCAGCCGATATTCTTTTCATTATTTGCTACATACGTGAAGGGCACTTGCAGGCTTATATATTGTAAAAGAATAGTCGACGGAACTTGGATATTGAAAAAAATCGCTTTCAATCCACAAAAGGGGTTGGAAGAATCCCTTTAAGTACATGGGCTCTATTCTTCACCTGCTGGCTTGTAATTTTGATGATGTACCTTCCTTCAAGTTACTTTTATTCTTTTCAAGTGCTTATAACAATGTGAATCATATTTTGTGCTGGCAAACATCCTATTTTACTATTCAGTTTATGACGTGGTACCAACTAACTGTTAACCAACGAACTCGAAAATATCTTTAAGTGTCTGTTCACTTGAAAAAAAAAATGCTAATTAACACATATAATAAAATTTAAAAATAATTTCTTATTTAGTTTGAGTTTATCACATTATACCATAAATATGTATTGCTTAAAAAAATTGAAATAATTAGATTATTTTAGAAAGCCTAGTTCTATGAAGTTTTTTTTTTTCAATAAATCGACTATTTCTTTAGCAGTATGAAAGGTAGCGCTGTACTGTTGAAACCAGAAGTCTGTCAGATCCAAACTGTCCCTGCGTTCTGGCAACGTCTTGGAATTAACAAGCACGGAGTTTCTCTATCTCAGCCTCCAAATCGATATGTGCTCATATCGCTATTGATAATGTGTTTTACACTTTTCGACGACAGAGAGGATGTGATTTGGATTATTCACTTCCGAACACAGTTTCATTACGTAATAAAAAATGTCTGTTGTTCAACTGTTTAGACGACTCATCTCTATGAATACCGAACGTCTACTGAATTCATTGGTCCACAAATCAAATATTTCTATAATTAGCTGTCCACGATACCTCTTATCTGTATTTGAAACATTTTTGAGTTTAATTGTATTTACCTTTTGAGGACTTAGAGGTGTAAATACGAACAAATAAGCCATTTTACATTTAATCTTTTTTTTTTTTTATTAATTGTGTTA
This sequence comes from Halyomorpha halys, assembly GCF_000696795.3. Classification (NCBI taxonomy): domain Eukaryota; kingdom Metazoa; phylum Arthropoda; class Insecta; order Hemiptera; family Pentatomidae; genus Halyomorpha; species Halyomorpha halys. The sequence continues at coordinate 196,125 of NW_027106549.1, forward strand.
ATGGATGCACATATAATTTACAATAGTAGAAAATAAAAAGTCTGTTGCAGTCGGTGAGTAATTAAAAATTAGACGCATTAACAGGAAAACTTTAAAATGACTAACTTAAAAACTCAAAAAAGTATCAAATTAAAAACGTAAATGGAAGATTGCTGATTGACCGTGTGTATCAATAAATGGGTGCGGTCAAATAAAAAAATATAGTCAGGGCTAAAAATGATACAAAATATGACATAGTTACAAAAAAAAAATTAGTATAAAATGACAGGTGTAATAGTAACAGACAAAGAGAAGAAATATGATATTTCTTCTCTTTATCTGTTACTATTACCGTTTTCATTTATTGCTTATGACCTTTAATTTTTCTTATTAAATTTTACGTTTCATTGTATACCCTTGTTATTTTCCACTGTTTTTTTGTTTTTTTTACTACTTAAAGTGATCGTATCTTTTTTAGCCCCGACGAAGTCCTGCAACGTGGGGCGAAACGTTTGCTCAAATAAAAATAGTACACCCACTTACTATTTGAGTTTTATTTGACCGCACCCGGACCATATTCCATTTATAAAAACAAAAATCTGTTCAGTATGCCAAAAAAACAAAAAAACTGGTAAGTATCTAACTATACAAGTTGACTACGTAATTATAATAAAAAATTAACCACAAAAACAGTTTCAAACAATTCTTAGTGAAAAGTGAACATTAATTAGCAATGTTCTTATTTTTGGAATAACATGCTAATTGAGCTCGTTATTGTGTTTATCTCGTTACATAATTACTAAGGAGTCTACAGTTAAAGTTAATTTAATAAGCTAAATATTTGTTCTGGAGAGCTGGCCCGCAGTTCAATTTATTTTCTTATTTCACTTTATCTTTGACAGGATATCAAGAAGTAAATAGTATCTTCTTTTGCTTCATAGTTACGGGAGGTTTTTTATCCACACTTTTTGTAAAGCAATTCCACTCCTCATCTGTACATTAGTCCACCCAGACCTATACGATTTGAAACATCGAACTCCATAACATTCCTTGAATTCTAGCCACTACCGGTACCAATCAATTTTGTTTTTTTTATCACCTCTTCTGCTAGGATATGAAGTAAACGGAAACCTGTTATCTTCATAACTTTTAAAATATAATCCAAAAATATTTTCAGAGTATACACGAAAAATATAGGTGATACCTGTTTGCAGTACTAAAATTTAATTAGGCGTATATGTCGGTAGGATCAATCTTTTTTTAAAGATGTGTTTTTTGAATTTGTCTAGATTTTCATTCATTTCAGTCTTAGCACTAACCCACCTTGCTACACCAACGTCCGAGAGATTGTTTTGTAACATGTGTACAGATTTCTAATGTGCTTGTATATGTGCCAATATTGTTAGTTATCAAATTATGGCAAATGCAGTAGAGACCAATTTTTGTCTGACTGACCCTTTCTGAAAAGTGGCGCCCTAACATCAGCTTTAGAGGAATTATTACACACAAGATATTTATACTCGTTCACTACCTCAACTGGGTTTCCTCCTAAAATTTACCTCTAAACCTTGAATAGAACTCTTAATCTGCAAAAGGTCATCAAAATAAACTCCCCTTCAAGATGTACAGTAATTTTTGTCCTTGAATATAAGCGTTTTAAAAACCTCAAAAATTGATATGACAGCAAAAAATTAAAAATAACTTCAAAAATAGTGCTTCCCTATCTATGCAATCAAAAACCAGTTCAAAATCTATAAAAGATGCTTAGACTTGACTACTCTCATTTGATAAAATCTAATTCTATAGTCGATTCAATAAAATACTAGTAAATAGTTAGTTGGTAATTAATTAATGAACTATGTTCTTCAGACATTTTCCACCACATGGAAATCCAATTTTTTGAGTACGGCTCAAGTACGGTACCAAGTCAATCATTTGGTAAACTGCAAACAAGTCCTGGAGCTTTATTGTCGTGTTAATAATATTCTCAACTAAACTAATTCCTTATCAAAACATAGATTACCAATTCGATTTGAAATGGATTTATAATAGTATTGAATAACTTGTTAAAATAATGCCTAAATTTTTGAAGTAATATTTGATTCACTTGTGAAATTTTTACTTTTGAATCGTTTTATTAATGGTCACCGACATTTTTTATTGCAAGGGGGTTTAAATTTTTTTATCGAGAGATTTATAGTACTTCTTTGGTATTTCGGTACACGATACTTCATATTTATTGTTTCCTTTGAAGCAATATCCTAAATTACTATTAGTATGAGCATTATTTCGTTTTATAAATCCTAAATTACTTATGACACAACTTAATAATAAATAACTTAATTAATAAATTCAGTCCTGAGCCATTGCTGTTTTACTTAATATTTACTGTACTTTACCTGTTTACTATAAAAGGCGCATTCAATAATACTTTTCAACAATAAGTTCAATTTTATATCTGATTCTTTGAGGGGGGAGAGAATACTTTATTCATCTATGCTGCCTAAATACATCAGGTTGCAATATCACACAGCATACTTATCAATCTGTAATCGGACATATATAAGTTACATATAATTACATGGTATAATAAGATATAAAGAAAACAATTTTTTTCCCCACAGGTTTCCTTTTGCAATTAATTTCGGTCTATACACCATATACAAATATTTCACTTCATACCTTTTTTCTTTCCCATTTCTGCTCCTCCAAATATATCTCATCTCATTAGAAATAATTTAATTTATTTTTTTAGTTTTGACTTAAAATGGAGTTCGTTCCGCCTAGATCATTGCAATCTACTTATTTGTGAGGCAGAATGCCATCTAACCTTGTTTGCTTGATCAACTTCCATGGTAATGTCAGTATGATAAGCATAAATTTTGGACATGATTTTAAATTCTTTGGCTTTCTAAAGGTATATAATACGCCTATACCACTCTGATTTCTAGAAATGTGTTACAAACATGGAAAACATATTTTTCTTCCCAACTTCTTAAGTTAACAACTAAATGAGTAAAATGTGGGATGGTTATTTCATTGTCATTTCAAATGAACAAAATTAAAAGAACTTTAGAGGAAGATTTTCACATTCGTCATTTAAGCCCTGCCAAACTATTTCAATTAGCATAAGACTTAGATATTAAAGACCAGATTAATTAATAAATTGCCCAGTTTAATCAAAATCATTAGAACAGTTTTTGATAAAATCTATAAAATCGATTATATACTGTGGCACTTCTGGTTTGTTGATTTTAACAAAAAAGATGCTGTAACTATCCAAATATACACCTACCTTAAATATTTATTTTCAGTTTCGCCCGATTTTTTTTTTTATTTACCAATACATAGGACACACCCATAGACCATTTTACATTTTGCATCAACATAGAGAGTTGATACACAGCAGACCTCAAAACTTATGTTTCCGTCGAATATCTAATTTGAAATTTTTCATGCTCGCAATTCTCCCCCTTCCTACAGATTCCTTGTAGTAAATGAAAGCAAAAAAATAACAATCATTTTTTTTTTGGAAGAGATGCGTATTTCTAGGAATATTTTATTTAAATGACAAAATAACAATTTGATATGAATAGGGTAATAAAATAAGGAGAATAAAGCTCTGCAGAATGAATCACCATGGACTTTGATATGATATTCCATTCCGTTCTAAATAAAATCCAATAATTCATAATTAAATAAAAAACTATAAGTCTATCAATCGACCACTAATAAACTTCAACCGTTTCAAAAACCTTAGTCAACATAAGTAAAAATATTAATACCGATGAGCGTAAAGTGAAAGTGAGACTAACTACTATAAGGAATATGAACTGTTTTCTTTGCTGATGCTTCCTCCTATCTTCAGAAACAATAAATAGAAGATAATTTGTTATCGCATCACAATACTTTCACATACAACTCTACATAGGACTCAAAATATTGTCTAGATTGGTGGGCTCGTGTAGTAGTCATAACTATTTTATGGATTTTTGCAAAAAAAAAAAAAAAAAATCCTAAGATCAGGAAGACGATTATTATGACCAAATAATTTTTATTTAGCTGTTCCTATAAAATTTGTATTTTAGAGTTTCATGAGGTGGGAGTAACGAATATAAATTTTGATCCTAACAAGAATACAATTGTTTACCAAAGATACGGAGTCATAATGCAATCGGGAAAGTTCAGTTGGTCTCGGCACTTCCCGTCCGAATCGAATGCCTCTCTTTATCCTGCTTTATTATTTTTTTAAATTCTTTAATATTTTGTATTTATCTATTGTTTATTATTTTTAACAAAGAGTACTGTTTATTTTATTTTATTTTTTTTTTTAGATAGATTTATTTATTGATGGATATTACAATCTGCCACACAGTTGTGGGCAATAGGTAATATTGATAAATGATCACATACATACTAAAATAAA
>NW_027106549.1:205799-216821 GCF_000696795.3 Halyomorpha halys
GCTGTTAGTACACGGTTCACTAAAAGTTTAGAAATAAGCGACAACTCACCTATATTTTAGCTCTCATGTGAGCAGTATCACTTATTGTTCCACTGACACTTTTTTTTCACTACTGTTTTTATTTTAGTTCACTGAAAAATAGATTATTGTGGGACACGAAGTATCATATGTTCATTTGCTAACTAGCGCATGCGCACAACCACTGTTTATTAACTTCAAATAAACAACATGGAATGTACTTTAGAGGAAGACTTTTTAAAACTCCGCCATTTGAGCCCTGTGAAAACTATAACAGTGAGGATAAGACATAATTGATATTAAATACCATTTAATTGTACATTGACATGGTGAAATTATTTAAAATCGTTAGAGTCGTTTTGGAAAAAAATGGAAAAAAAATGTGTAAAATCGATTCTATATAGCAGCACTTCAGGTCGATTTTTATCGGAACGGATCTGTCACGTCCCAGGTAAATACTTCACTTAAACATGTAATTTCATCTTCTCGGTTTGTGGATTCAGGGGACCTAGAAAGATTAATTTTCGTTGAAAACTCGAATTTGTAAAACTGGCTTTTACTATATATTCCATGTATATATAGTGTCCATCCAACTGAAGATTGGGCATCTATCAACCCATCTAGATCTGCGTATCGGACTGATAAATGGGTGGAAAGGGTCCCATATAATTTTTTTTCGAATTTCGCCTATTTTATCGTTTCTCAAAGTGTGGTATACACCCAAGAATTAAGAAATGAGTTTGATGGGATGATTTTGGGTACACACTTTATCGGGTTTTAACAGAAAACCCCTGAAAAATATCTCTCAGTTAATCTAACTCCATGTCTAAAATTTGCTTTTTATATTATTTGTTGACATTAAATGTAAAAAAAAACGCAGACTTTTAGAGGTGCAACCGCTTCTTAAAATACATTTAACAACCAGAGAACCAAATTATGATCAGCTTTATTAACTTAAACACTTTCATTGTGCTCATCGAAACAAATAAATGGTATGTACAATGTGACTTTTATTTACATATTATAATGAACAAAAATAAATTTGTTCATTTAATTTTGTTAATGAAGATAGAAGAATTATGTTTGTTGTTATGATTTTGTTTCTTACACTGCGTTTCGAGGTACGTAATATCCAAAATCTATAATCCAAAAAATATTTTTTTCCGTATATTATCCTCTAAATAATAATTTTGAACTATGGTTAATAATATGTAATAGAGTATTATAGCTCCCACACATTAGAAATCACGGGGAAGCTGTACTTACTTACCTTTGCACATAGAAAACTTTTTGTAAATAATTTTGTTTGATGAACATAATGGCAGTTCTCGAGTGGTCGAAAATTTCCGACCAAAATTATCCATAATGAAATCCTAAGTTTCATGATGGTCCAAAAGCGATGATTTCATCAATTGTGAAGACACTAGTATATATGAATGAATTTAATTGAAGATGTTAATTAATTAATTTTCAAGATGTTACGTCTTTCATTGGATTTAAATAAACACTTCTTGACAACTCGTCCCTCTTTAGAAAATAATAATAAGTTTGCCAACACGGAATTAATAAAGACCTTATAATCTGAATGGCTATTAAAATGTTCACGGTGTAAAACACTTGAACCGTGAATTATAATCTACCCAGAGGCCCTATTAGCAAACGATCCCGAAGATGTGACAAACCCTAAACAAGGAGCTCGTTATGAAGAACCGAGGGAGGGAAAGGGAGGAGGGGGGAGTAGAGCGGTATCGACCTGGCGATGCAACAGCTCACGGCTCATGAGTAGGCTCACTCTAATTGCTATTTAGGGCCGCCTCGGGGGGATTTTTTAAAGCTCACTTAGTTCGTTTTGCCTTTAATTAAAGTTGTTACCTTAAATCCACAATTAACTGGCTTCTTTAAACTTTAGAGAAACTTCTCCGGTCTTCATTTTCTGGATGTGATCTACGGTTTCTTTTTTTGTTTTCCTACATATAAAAATTTACAAAGAAGAAACCATGCTTTTATTTCTAAAGACAATCAGTAATTTTAAACAAACTACTACTCCAATTCAAAGTCCTTAGTTTTTCTATTCTCACTTCATCGCCTTGAAAAAATCCCAGATACTTGGTAAACGCCTTTTCAAAACTCTTAATCCTCATCTTGATTTAAGAAATTATTAACATCATCTACCAATTGCTTCCCAAAAAACTTGTTGGCCAATCTCATCATAGCCAAGATACTCATCTTCCTACCGCTTTATTTTCCACTTGCCGATCATATTGTTTTTCACTAGATAAAGGTATAATTAAATCCTTAAACACCTTCACCCAATCCTATATTAAAATCATGTGATTCCTGACCTTCAGTTTCGATTTCAAACATCCACTATTCAGCGGTCACATTGGGTGGTAGATGTTATATATTCTATATTGGAATGAACTACATGGAAGTCTTTCTACCGAGTCTCGGAACCAAAGTCCACTTCCCATAGTTGAAGAGGCTTTTGGACATGTCTAGAACCAGAACTTCATTTCAAACTTCATCAATTCCTTTCCCAGACATATTTCTTATTAATCGGTTCGTACTTCAGCGACTGAACCTTCATAGTAAATCTTAAATTTGCCTATTCATCTCTTTTTTTCTCTTTTCGTGTTCCCCAAGGTAGTACCTGGACACCTTTCTCTAAACTGATATTCCAACCCGTCCTTACATTGTGCTCACTACATACAATGATGAAACGAGTGTTATTCGTGAATATTGATCCCAATTTTAGTTCCCAAACCTTTAAGCTTACATAACTTCCCTTAACAATCTTGAAACTTAAATACCCCATAAAAAAATCCTTTTTACCCTTCGTCTTAATTTTCCACTAGTTCGTAATGCTTCATCCCTATCTAATCTCAATAACCCCGACTAGGCACAAAGAAAGTGGCCAATGTAACTTATGATTTAGTATTACTATGCTGTAAAGCTATCATTAGATAGCTCTTTCACAAACCATTATCATGTTCTATATTCATACAACACATTTGCTTGTATAGCCATTGTATAGTCATATCCTGTTATATATTAGTAAATGCCAATAAATAAACAATTAAAAGAACCAAACTAGAATTTTTGACCAACTCAGTTTATTAATTAGCAATTATAATTATTAGTAAATTAGATTGGAAAATTTCACTAGTGCAACCGTTCAAACGTTAATATGTTTAAACATTTTTAAATTATTTACTGGGCAATTTATTTCTGACCGTCATCTCCTAAAAATAATGTTTAGTTGGTGATCTGTAATCCAATTGAGGATTTAATTTCAACTTTTGAATATTTATTGTTCTGAGCGATATAGAATATAGTACGATAGTATTTCTACTTGGAAATTTAGATTAGATCAACCGATTTGTAGCTTGATCAATTACTCCACTTTCTGCATCGAATTCCGTAGATCTTTATTATTTTCTTAGAAGAAAGTTGTTTTGAAGGAAAAAGCAGCACTTACGATACAATGTAAAGAGGACTGTATTGTGTGGAAAGTTTTGACGGGTTTTAGGGCAGCTTTTGAAAGGGACTTATCGTTGAGAACTACAAAGGGAGTTAAGCCTCGGGGGTAGCAAATAATGCGTTAAAGAAATGCCCGGGCCATTGTGGAAATGCTGGAGAGACCCTTCTTCAATCAGGCCTCAAATTCGACTTTTCTCAGCCTCCACCGCTGAACACAAAGCCTCTCCACACTTGCCTGTAACACTTTCTACAGTAGCACGCCAGCATATCTGACGGTCCTTCACGAACAGGTTTGCTGGAAGAAGCAATTAAAAAAAAAATTTTGAAGAGAATAATTTATTTTTAAATAATATTAAACGTCATATTTATTTTTTTTTTTAAATTGTGACTATCAAAATAAAAATAAAAATTTGCAGGATTAAATACAATCATAATGGGGCATCTCCGTCACTATGGAGCTGGTCTTAAGAAAATGCACCTGAAGCCGTGTGCAAATTCAAATGTAAATGTTTGCTGGCATGAAATGCTGCTTAGTGGTGGTTTACTTTGGCAATATTATTAATAACAGTACTGATATAGTCTCTGGAAGATTAAGAAGAAGAAGAAATCCTATGCAATAAAAATGTCGAGATCTCCGCAAGAAAAAAGTTTGGAATAGAAAGACACAAATTCAATAGTTAATTTTAAGGTTTGTCAGATTATTTTAAGTACGATTTTTTAATCTTTTAGATCATTTTATATATAATGATTGGAGAAGTTTTTCGGGGAGTGTGGTCAGCAAAGAACAAGATAAATAAAGTACCGTACCCCCCCCCCCCCGACAAACATCTCCAATCATTAATCTACGGTCAACTATCTACACCTCACTTTATATATATTTTTTTAAATCATTTTTTATATTTTAAATTTTATTAATTAATGTGTTTCAGTCGAATGTTTCAAAATAAACAAAATAAAATATTAAAGAAATCGGAAGCTCGCTCCTTCACATATTGTGATATTACGTATACTCTCATTTTATTTCTTATTTCTGGATGTTTCTCCGCTAGCAGGACATTCTAGTTGACATTGTGTACCGAAGGAATGGCGGGAGCGATGGGAGGCCAGTGGAGTGGTAGTAAAGACTTCTCGCTCCGGCGGCTCTTCGAGAGAGGACCATTACTGCTCGAGGGCCAATTAACCATTGACTTCCTCAAAGGACATCGAGGGCACTTTACCGCACCGAGTCCTTTCTATCCGGCTCATGTGTCAATATTATTCAACTTACAGGATTAGCTTCATTTTTAAATAAATAAAATTATAACACATTATTACAATAATTGTATAGTTTCTGATGTTTTGCTCCATTATGGAAATTTATCAAACAAAAAAGAACTTATCTATAAAGAGTTTAAATGATTCAAATCTATTATTTATGTATACAAAAAAAAAATTGAAAGTATAAAATACTGCGGTTTAGCCCTTAATTTGGCAGTTTATCCAGCAATATAGATGCTTTTCTCAGAGTTTTAATTTGTATTTGGTTGTTTAATTTTAGTTATTAAACTTCTATGTATCACTTTCGACATTTTAGTCAATACTATAGTTCCTGCAGAAGGTTATTAATTTTTATTTTGTTCGGTGTATCGAGTCTCAACCATAGAAACAGTGTCGACCTCAGGTTTAAGTTTATAGTTACTTTTTTATTATTTATTTTTGAAATTAATTGTTTTAATATTATGATTCAGTATCGGCATGTGAACATTGGTTAAATAAAAAATGAATGATTCCTTGAATATATTACAATTTATGGATATACAATTTATAAACCACTTGCAGACAAGGAAATGCTTAGTTATTGCTATATTTGAGGACGTATATACATTAACTGAACACTATTGAAACTTTGATATCAATTAATATATAGATGAAGTGATAAAACAATAACTATAGTAACATGAATGGTAACAGCTAACTTCGCTGTATAACCGATAATACTGGTCCGATTTAGTAGAATTTTTCTTATTCTTTTATACAATGTGATTAATCTATGACATTTTCATATATACATACTACATAAAATATGAATAGTTTTTATGTATTAATCCTCATTGTCCTTCAATATTAGTAGTGCATTAAAACAATTTAGAATGACTGAGCTTTCAAAGTGTTGTAAAACATTTTTTAAGAGAGGAACAAAGTTGATATTCGTTTATAGCACCTAAAAAAAACCCTTAAATAAGAATTTTCGAAAAAATCTGAAAATAAAAGTTTTTAGCCCAACATTTTTACCCTAATCAACCTTTGATCTCTTTAAAGAAAAATAGAATTAATTTCAAAATGACTCTCAATTTACACCAAGCTTTGCAATTGTTTAAGGCTCTGCACCAAAGGGCACGAACCGGATCTAATTCAACAAATTAGAACCGGAGATATAAAATAAGACGTTTGAAAAGTATTTCTTTATTTGAAACTAATTTTTAACCCTTTTAATAGCATTAAATCTAAATTTTATGTTAATTTAGATAAAAAGAGGAGACATTCATTTTTCCAACGGTTGTATTAACGAAGAAATTGGACAAAATGTAGAGGAGTTATGAATGATAATAAATATTCAATTTTTTTTTTCAGCGTACCCTGTTACGCATGTTTACTATTCCAGCCTAAAATTTACCTAAATTTTTAAAACTCCAAAATTTCCAAATTTTAAATACTCCAACCTCTAAAAAATGAATAACACTTTTTTTTTAGAATGGTAAATTAGTTATAATTTGATGCCAAACTAATAACACTTTTTTTTTAGACTATTTAAATGACCTCCAACAAAACAAATAAAGTAATGACGTTTTTATTTACATACCTCAATATTGTACGTTACGGTATCTTATACCAATAGGAGATATTTTTGAGGATCACTCAGAGAGTCCGTCACTTGTGGTGTCCCTTAGGGTTCGGTCCTTGCGCCAGTTCTATTTAATATATACACTGCCCACATAGTCGGGACTAAATTTAATATTTAAATACTCGGCAAGCATGAATGCAGACAAGGCCATGGACCAGGCCGCCGCAGCGGCCCAACTCATCGCTAACAAACTACGAGACATAAACATTCATATCAATCCACAAAAAACTGACGCCATCACCTTCTCATACAAGAAAACTCCCAACAGAGCACCTAAACTCAACGAACAGACAATACAAACCAAGAAACATCTCACTTACCTAGGCATTAAACTAGAAACACATCTATCTTTCACTGCACACATACAGAACAGAATACAAATCGTCAAGTCAACATCATACCAACTTAAACACCTTATCTACTCACCAAGGCTGTCACTCAGACTCAAATTACTCATCTAAATAGTAATACTACGACCATCACTCCTACACGGTGCACCACTACTACACTATCTTTATCCAACAGCCCTGAAATCACTACAACAATACCAAAACAGCACACTACAGAAGATATTTCGAGGGACATCTCTGGAAAGACGTAACATGGCACACATTCATAACGAACTACAGTTAGAAACTGTACAACAACACATCACACGGAGACACATTAAATTCTTCGACAGTCTCCCTGCTTCCTTCAATCCAGTATTCCAGTCTATCACCCCATCCCCCCTTCCTGCAAGGTGGCAGGGCAGGAAAGGTTCCAAAAACCCTATTGACATCACCTCATAGCTCCATCTTCTGATGCACCCCAACCCCCTCCCTCACACTTATTTTCGATATCTGGCTGTTTCTCTTATTATTTCACCATTATCTATCGTCTTTATTATTTTTATTTTACTTTTTATTTTTATCTTATATGCGATACAACACGAGGAGGCCCCTCACCTCCGGACTCAAAATAGCTCCTTGAATGGATAGCTCATATGTAAAATTAAATATAACAGATAACCTTAAAATACCAAAGGTAGTAAAAGGTAAGACACAACACGAATTACTTTTTCTTTTTTCACAGTAATGCACTTACTAATTCACTTTTTATTTCTGTTTTAGAGGGATCGAAAAAAAAAAAAAAAAACTCAGAGAGTCGGTTTTCTTCACAGATCCTTCCATAATAAAGTAGTAGTAATTATGATGGATCAGAAAATCCTAAATATACTAGAATCTTATTTAGGTCTGATGGTTGATAAGTTGTTACACGATAGAGATGTAAGGAACATGCCATGCAATGATTATTAGTTCTCGAGTAAGTATGGCTTATAAATATTATTTTTTCGACAAATTTTTTAGGTTTACCATAAATACAATCTATTTTTTAATTCCATTTTTTTTTTAGATTGATTGGATTAAGTTATTTTTCAAAGTTACAATCAAATTTGAAATAGCAATCTCTGTTCAAACTTCTTATTTATTATGTTATTGATAAGTCCCCTCCGAAGGACGGTTTTAATCAGTTTTAGAAATAATTTTTCCTTAAACCTCATTGTGTCCAGTTTGTTTTTAAACCCAGCCAGTTTTAAATAGCATAAATGAAGCACTGTTAATAATTTCAGGCATTTTATTTATTGAGAACCAATGATTAATAACATAGTGGGTGAGTGAGTGGCTGGAAAAATAAGCAGTCAGGCTATTATTTAGATAATTGGAGATAAAATGGATTTCTAAGGGTATTTTCATATAAAATGTTAAAATTTACATGGATCAGTTCGCTAAATATTTGTTGGGTTTAGCTTATGGTAGTTTAAGAAGATTGACCGTATGTAATAGATTGTAGGAAGATGGTCCCATTGGCTGTCAAGAAAGGTACAAAATAGAAAAAAAAAACTTTTTGTAAGTGACCAACATCTCCTGGAGAGATTCCAGAGTGGAATTTGCAGGACTCAGCCCTGATGAAACATTGCAAACTTTGGTTACTAATAAATTTAGTTTTACTATTTTGTACCTTTCTTGTCCACCAACCGGGCGGTCTTTTCACTTGTTCTGTGGAGAATTAAATTTTCTTTCTTAAGGCTCGTTACAGACACGTACAAACCGCTTTTATTATTTAGAAGTATGATGTGTACATCTGCACTTCACGTATGCCAACGTAACCTTGGCACAAGAATTGCCAGGAAATGGTCCATCTGTCGGGGGTTGATTAGCATGCGAATGGGGCATGGAGGAGGAAGGCTAAGCCTGAGATAAAGAAAAAGGAGTCACAGAAGGTGCAGAAGGGAGCGATGAGACAGCGTGGAGCCTCCAGGGACTGCAAGACTAATGTGGCAAGTTGACACCTGGACGCTCTGGCTACCTGGAACTCTGAAACTACAGGAAGTCGGCGTCGGCTGGTCTTCACAAAAGGGCATTCCGAGAACAGTCCTTTTTATCTGGGGATCTTTTAGGATTGTTTCAGTCACACCTCCGTTGGGCCTTACCTGGGAAAGGCTGTTTTTACAAATTATATGCTCTTTATTCTTCTATGAGGAAAGGACTTGAAGTGTCAGCCTAACATTTTTGGCCATTATGACCATTTGTTATGGTTATTGTGGTTTGAGATATCACTCTTAACACTAAAATAACTCTAACCAGAAGTGAGTTAAGAAAAATGTTAAGAAATCATTAGTTACAATTGCCATTTTATTTGTTTTAATTATTAAGCTTATTTTTTTTAAACATCTTTCTAATCAAATTAAAAAAAATATTGATGATAATTGAGAAGTGTAAATTGTTTCAATGTAACGCCTTACAAATACGTGTTATTTATTCTATTTTTTTTTTATTATCTAGTGCGGCAGTAAAATGAAAAAAGAGACTTCAGCGTGTTTTGATAAACTTTTAACTGTTGATCGTTTGATTCTTCTTTGTTCTTATCAGGTATCATTGAAAACAGAGTAAAAAAAAAGTTTCATTTAAAAAAGAATAAGTATATAATTGGTATTATAAACTACTAATTGCTGAAAATACCAGAAACACAATTACAACAGCACTGGTTAAAAATATAAATAATAGATAAAGACGAAACAAGCTTATCGTTACTGCCGTTCCATAAATGGTAATATGTAAGTAAAGATCTATTAAAATGAGTAAAGGAATGAAAATTGTTAATATTTATTAATTCGACTCGACTAAGAATTTATTATATCGGAGACTAAGGGGTAGCCACATTTAGTTAGTTACATATAACGATATTACTTACAATTATAATACAGCTTTTTATTACTTTACTACATACTCTGGGATGAAATTATTCATAAAATGTTACAATTTTTTAGTTCTTAATGAAATAGCAAAGGAATAAAAGAAAAAAAGGACCAAAAGGGAACAGTGGCTCTGCTCGGATGTGTCGTCAGCTGGAACAGTACTAACCCTTGAATGGGATATTCAACGGAAAGCGGGTATTGTTTCTGCAGCGACAAGAATGGCATTATAAAACCCGCGAAAAAGCTCATTAAATCAAAACGGATACAAGGGAACGGAAGGGAAAAATGTTAATGGCCTTTTTAGCCTTTCTTTACCGCCTTTTTTTTCTGCACATTTGAAAAAGTCTTAAGACAAAGACCTAGCTCGAGGTCTTGATAATAGCCTCTGGATACAATGACTGCTCGCATTCTGGAGCCTGGCGGAAATCCAAAGCTCCAGGGTGGTAATTAAAGCTGGAATAGGGTGTTCCCTTTTTTCTGTCTTTTGTTAGTTTAGGGAGAAACATACTTCTGATGAGATATAGAGGTAGTTGTAATAGGTGTAGGGTTGAAATTGTAAAATATAATTATGTTAAAAATAATTATTGTAGATTTGGCGTCTATTTCCTATGAATATAATACTCTAAATTTCAATATGAATATCCTTTTGGCATCTTGGTTAAAACTTTTACCTGACTCCTCACTTATCCCAAATTTTCAAAAAAACGGGCTAAGTGGCTATGTAAAATTAAATAATCGTAACGCTCATGTTACACCCAAGGGATCCGAAACTGTTAGGCATCTCCCTTAATGGTTCAATATAATTTTAGTTTAGCGTATTCTTAGAATATTTTCTCCAATTGTTACAAATGTCCAGTACAAGTCCAGTCCAGTACACGTCTATCATCTATCGGGCTCCGTCTCATCTCCCTATTTCAATTTTTACTCAATTTATTTTATTTTCTAAATATGCAAAGCATATTTCGTATATCCTTTTTTACAAAGAGCCCTCTCATTTCATGAACTTTTTTGTTGATACATGTCACTCCAATTAGTCCTGATGAAACCTTGCATCGAGGAGCGAAACGTTGGTGTACAATAAATAGTTTTTGTAATTTCTTTCAAAAATATTATTTTTCGTAAAATCAGTACAAAACGAGTTTTATTCTAAACACTCAATTGAAAATATTAATTGGATTACACTTTAAATTCCTTTGGAATGTAAAGTCATTGAAAAGAACATAATATTGTAAACTTTTTGTTTTTGTTTCATGATGAAGAGACGAAATGTTATTGCTTATCTCCTAAAATATAGTAGTGGATTGTTAGTGCTGTTGTCTATAAAAAATATGAAACTTGATACAATAGTCGGTTGCCTCCCACTGAACCCTACAGGTTTGTTTAAGTATATTAGTACAGTCTTTAG
>NW_027106549.1:216916-232095 GCF_000696795.3 Halyomorpha halys
ATAGTTATATTAGAGTAGTCTTCCAGAAAAAAGGTTTACTTTGAGGTTAATAGAAATATCCGCCATTGTAATCTAAACTGCAACAGAAGGCAGCCACTTATTAGCCATACTCTTTCCTTACTCCTCTGCCACGCCCCTTAAAGGCATTTTGGTTCAACCTTTCTGACTTCACTTTTTCTGTCAGGATACCCCCACTATTACACTGCTCCATCTAAGGTGCTATCAGGTTAGGCCTAAGGCTGTAGCTGGTCTATTTCTGAATGGTTCTGTTTAAAATTTGATGACATATATTCTGAAGGATCGGCATCATTATTCATTCTACGAATTGATGTAATGTCGGAACATTAATTTGGTAATACCTTGTGCCATTTTAATGTTGTACTACTAATTTTAAACTTGCAGTCTCCTGTATCATGTTGATATCAAAGAATAAAATTATTTTTCTTCACACTGAATTTGTTTATATTTTATCTGAATGATGTTCAGCCCCAGGAATGTTTAATTCTCTCTCTCTGACAAAGATTTTCTAAGTTAGTATATTTCTTAAGCAAGCGTAACTTGATGATAATGAACAACTTAAGATTATAAAAAAAGAGATAAAACTACATTTAATTTTTAAAACATTATTAGAAATTTCTAATTTTTTTTTTTTTTAAAATAACTGTTACCATGCGTGTTAAAGAGAGACACTTCCTATAGTGTCTTTTAAAATGTTAGTTGGACATATAACACTAACTTTTTAATTAATTGAATACCTTTTCCATCCCCTCAACCGATTTTACTATGGAGTTACATAACTGTGGTGTTTATAGTAATAGTAAATTAAATTAAATTTAACTACAATTACTGTGCGTCCTATATAAAGGGACACGGTCAACATTACTACTACAATACACCTCTCAGGCATTCAATATATTGGTGAAATTCAATATTGAGTCAATTATATTTATCGCGTTGGAGAAATGAAAGCTAGAGTAGTAGTGATATGATACCGGACGGTTACATATACTGTCTACGTACGCTACGAGAGCTCAATAATTTAAGACAGTTACAGAATATAATAAAATATTGTTTCAATAATTTTAGATCAAATTGTTTGAAATATTCATGGGATATTACTGTGTAACTTCAGACATCGAACTTAAGAATTGGTTGTGGAGTTTATTCAAAAAATGGCCCAAAGCAACAGATGGACAGATTTAATTCCACTATTTAGAGGTTATATTGTTTCAAAAGAATCTACAAATCTGAGCCATCAAATTTTTGAAAATAGGTTGAGCCAGTTGCATACAAATTGTTACCAACCTACTAATGACCAGGGCCCTATTTCATAATGAAAGCTAATAGTATTAGTTCATAGTACAAGTGTAAAAACTAGTGATAATACTAATACTTATTTTTTTCATGCTAGGGATGATTATTAGTGATATTACAGGAATTAAAGAATACTAAAGTACAAGTTACTATTGTACAAGTCTGTATAATTGAATTAAGATAAATCTATAACACTAATAGTATTAGTTTGTACTTTATTATGAAACAGGGCTCAGGTGATACCCCTAAACACATTACCCTCCTTTTGCCTTCGCCGTAGAATTGAATTTAAAAGTAAAACAAAATTAAAATTAAAAAGTAAAAAATAATTTTAAAAGTAAGCTAAATTAATAAAGCCATTATAGAATTGTCGATTTATTATGGCGCCCTTTGTCTTTCAAGAAGGGGTGTTTTCTCCGGAAGGGTCAGATAGCGGGCATTGTGGAAGAAGAAACAGACTTGGGATGTTTGGTAGGAGGGGAAGGAGACAGAACAAAATAGTTAGCGGGTAGGAAACTGGCTTTAATGGTTTATTAGTGGGGAAGAAACCCCGGCGTCCGAGGGGTCCAAATCGAACAAAGGGACAAGACAATGGGGAGCTAAGTGTTCAGATTGCAACATAACTGGCAGTATTGTGGCCAGCGGGTTGTAACAATGTGTATTGTCGCTCCTCCAGGGCAGTATAGTGAATTAATTAGTACCTACTACTGCTACGGTGGTTTTAGTAGTCCAGGCTATGAAGGATGGGTCGGAAACGGGTACAGGTATTAGTACACTTAATATCTAAATGTTATCTTACCTCACTATGTTTAGTAATGTTACTAAAAGTTACTTCATATACGTAGAAGTGGCCCTAATAAGTTTTTTATTGATTTTCTTATTGAAAAATAAATGTATATTTGTGTGATATACATTTATCTTTAAAATATGTATCATATAATTGAATTTATTTAAATAAATGGAATCCGATTTATTCAAATTTCTCTACAAGAATAAGTTGCACATTCACCTGATTTATGTTTGAACCAAACTTTTAAATTTACTAAGATTTTTGTTTTTAAACTAACATTGTTTTATTTGTTTTTAAAAGTGATATAATTTAAAAAAAAAAATTTTTAAAGTTTCTTCGGAGACTTTCTAAATTGATGTATCCAAGGTTTAAACTTTCTTTCTGCCTGCAAAGGTTATTATGCAAGTTGATGCAAAAACATATATCCACTTGTTTCATTCACTTTAACTATTAGATTATTATCTACCAAACATTTATTAACAAAACCTAGGTGCATAAACAAGGCTTATTTTATTAATCGACAGCTTGAAATTGAAAACAAATTTAAAATTAGATAAATACATTTTTAAAATCTCCATGATAACCGGGAAGGCTGAAAATTTAAAGATAAAAAAAGATAGAGACAGAAAAGAATCAAAAATTATTCTTTACTTCACAAAAATACATAGTTTTATTATTTTTAAAATATGAACGCTATTGCACTCTGAAAAGTAAGTGACAAAATCAATCGCTTGATAAAAGAAAGTGTTTGCTAACAAAAAAAAGTGACAGAATGTTTTTAAAATCTGTATTGTTATCTTTATATATAATATCATATGTATAAATTTTAAACAATTTATCGTTAGTTCCTATTTTAAATTAATTGGAAGACTTAATTACGTATATATTGTAAAATAATGTGTATTTTAGTGCGAAGGAAGCTTAGTGAGTATATAATTATCTATACTCTGGTAGGTAATTATCTATTCTGTAACATTATCCTAAACTGGTCATTAACTGTTCCGTACAGTATAGTACTTACAGTATACAATATTGTACAGTATAGTTGTTTCTCAAACCTGCCACTGGTAGCGTTCTGCAGTTAAGGAAGTTTTGAAATAATTTTTTTTTTTTTTTTTTGAGTAATTTGATTTTATGTTTTTTTAGAGCGGGGAGGTACAGTGAGTATGGTATCTTTCTACTAACTCCAAGGATCTGAATTCGAATCCAGGTTGTGGCAGATAATTATTTATTCTGATAATGTATCTGTGAGTCAACCATGGGGATTCGGAAACCCTCCTTGGGCACACCCAGCCTCTATAAAGTGTTTACCCTTAATTGGGGAAGAACGTGCGTGATCTTGAACAATCTACCTTCCACCACAACAGTTGTTCAATAAATAGTACTTCCTTAAAAAGTTCTGAAGGCTTTAACCTTCATGGTGCTTGGGTTGAAGTTTTTTGTAGTGTATAATCTATTTGCGAATTCCAATCATCCGTGGCAATCATGCCACTTTTTTTCACAGATAATTACGATTGGATATAAAATTATAACAGAATAGTAAAAGTTTTATCTAATAGCATGACATGGATGAAATATTTTTCATAGTTTTTTCTTTAAAGACCTTTAGGATTTTTGGAACTTTCTACTTAAGTTAGCTACATCTAATAAGTTGAATAAGTGTTTGCTAAAGATTATGTAAAAAAACATATATATAATAAAAATAAACACTGCTATAAAAAAAAATTAAAAAAATTCTACTTCCATGAATGAAAAAGTTGAACGAGAGCCGGGTCGCGAAGACACGCTTTCAGAAGAGGCTTAGTTCGAGAGGCTTTTAATAACAAAATATAAATAATAATAATACAAAAAAAAGGAAAACATAAATATATAGTAGAAAAATAAGATGACTGCTATAAATTTGGACCTTTAATCCTTTCGGGAATGCGAGACATAAATAAAGGTGGGTTTGACCCATCTTTTTGTAGTGGGGGGTGGTGGAGTGCCAGCGGCACAGCCCTCCCAATCTACATGGAAATCTACAGAGCCGTCTCGAGCAGGGCTTCTGTTTGACGAGCCGTCTGGACTAATTAATTCCTCATTGTCATCCGGCGGCTGCTTTCTTTAATGGAGGGGAGTCCGTCCTCGATATCGATCAGCCACGACAGTTTGTTATAACCCTTGCTATCTACATGAGGGAGAAATGGCAACTAAATAACAATATAATTTTCTTGATAAGAAAATAGGCAGTAGCCAATCAATAGGACACGAAGATAGCTCCTCATATTTAGCCTTTTTCCTCATATTGAAGAATTATTATTATTTTGTTTATTAAATCTCCCAAAACAGGGCGTCCGGCGGAGCTATCACATGTTTGTTTACTCGATTTAGAATTCTTTCTATTTTGAAACATAAAACCTCGAATTTTGAGAAGTGGTAAATTTTCTATTGTAATGACTCATTATTAAAAATAATAAGCCAAGAAGAGTTCCATAATTGAGAAAAAACATATCTAGATAGTATGATATTTACTTTTTCAAAATATTTTCTTAAAACATAAATAGAAAAAAGGTTATTTACAACAAATTTTATTGTAAAATTATTTATTGTTAACCAACGTTTCGCCCAACTTTGCAGAGCTTCATCAGGGCTGTCAGATTGAAACAGAGAGGACGACTGTAGTCAGTCAGTGTCACCCAGACTACCTTCCTACAATTCCTTCACTAATCGAACCCGAAAAAGCCGGTGATACCAATTTACAAAAAATTACAATAACATTGTTTTAAGAACGAACTACTAATTTTTTTTTTAATATTGCCATGAAACTATAAACAAAGTTGTTAATAATAGAACCAACGGTAGTTTGTTTGTTTAGTGGCGCCAAACTTCATTGGTCATCAACGCCATTTATATTTTATTTAATTTGGCTAATATTCTTTAAATTTTATTTATTTTTTAATTTGATTATTTTATTTATTTAATTTTATAATTTTTTTTTATTTATTTATTTTTTTCCTTCCGATCAAGTTATATTTTTGTCAGTAAGTTTTGTGATTTCAAAAACTGAAACACCAATTCTATTGCCTTATCTTCGTCTCCAATGGTTTTTGAGATATCTTGGCTTAGTCCCAAGCTATTGAGGTGTGGTGTAAAATATGGGCATCATTCAACGGAACCAACGGTAGTGTGATCAGTGAATATCCTTGGTATATATATAACCGTGACTCCAGAATCCATTATTATTAATATAATTATTTTTTTTACGGATCTGTATAATTTAGTAATTTTTAGTACAAAGAATAAACACGTTCTTGATTTTTGATTTTCTAAAAATTTTCATCAAAGTAAAGCATAATTAATTTGCGCCTAATTTTTTTTAATAATTTATAAATATATATGTATGGTATATATAACCCGGGGAGGAAGAGAGGTGGTTCAATGGGTTCGACACTATGCTACTAATACCACAATTTTGACTCCGGTTCCATGTTTGAATCCGGCTGTGGGAGCTAATAATTTATTCTGTTACTATAGCCGTGAGTTAACTCTGTGGGTTCGGGGTTCCCTACGGGTTCTACCCATCTTTATTAAGTGAGGTACCCTAGTTTGTAGAAATATTGTCTTATTTATTCTGATATTCATTTATGTATTTTTCGGTTTCTTGTTTATAATTTGTTTTAATTACATATTTGGGTTTATAAAAATAAGAACACTTTTCAATCAATTTTTTTATTTCTTCTGCTATTAGTTTCATTATTCAGAGCCATCTGTAGGCATATTAATATATTTTAACAGTTTTATTGTATTTTTAAAGATTTTTAGCTCAATATTTTATATTTTTTACTTAATATTTCACAGGCTCTAATTGGATATTATATGACATATTATGAGGTTTTACCTACATAAAATCAGGGCCTTTATACAATTTTTTATATATCTTTATTTAAATTTACAACTGTATATTATATAATACATTTAGTAAATTTGATCTTAGTTAAAATGGAGCGCTACAGGCGTGTAGAGAAACTATCCATTGGTAGCACTATAATGACATTTTACATTATCAGGTCTTGAGGGCATCTTCTTTTCAAGCACCATGGAGAATTGTCAGGAATGGAAGAGGATGCTAGGTTAGAAACTAGGGGGTTTGGGTTGTTAGGGAGTTTATAATGAAAGGAGTGATATCTGGTTCGGGCTAGATCGGTTACATAGGGAACATTAAGGTCTTTATATTTTATACAATATAACCTGCTACAATAGCAAAGTGCACATTGTTCAATATTAAAACTTTAACATAATGGCAAGCTTATGTCGGAGACCTTTTAGCATCTACGCATCAGTGATAAAAAGAATAATTAAAGGTACTCAATTACTGATACAGCAAAAGAGCTTTGGTTCTTCAGCACTATGAAAGGTTATAGCCTTTTATAACCAATAATTAACCATCATATATAGTCCTATTGCTTAATGAAATATCAAATATAATAAAATAGTTGTGTTAGAAATGCATATGCGATGCAAAAAAAAAACAACACTAAAATAAGGTTGAAAAGAGGTTGGATTATGATTAGACTGGTCTTTGAAAAAATAGTAATTTATGAATTAGTATTGATTTTTTAAGGTAATCTCTCCTTTGCATTGTTCTTTAATTAATTATGTAATCATCATTGAATCAACATCACTTATCTATTGTTGTAGAATAGACAGTCAAAAGATTAACGTAAATTATCATATGAGATGTAAGTTGGATTAATTTCAAGAAGATAAATTTAATTGCTTGAATCTGAAATGATCTGTTCAACAAAATTAAGCTTTGCTAATTACATGTATTGCAGGGACGACGAACAACTAGTAACAAACAGGAGCAACCTAGTTAGATCATTATAAGAGTATGTTAGGAGCGATGGTATCCTATTGGTATGAACAAGGGGGTGGGGAGCGAGCAGCATTGTGTGCCAGCCCCAACAAGCAGCCAACTCGTTAGCTCTGTTCCAAGTTGGAAGCCTTCTTGTCACAGCCATACTCCGTCAACAGCTACTCTAAGCCCTCAATAATCCTATTCTCGCCTCACCTCTTCACAAAATCCTCGACAGCAATACTGCAAAACATTCCTGAACATGATGTGGGTTTTAACAACGTTTTATTTCGGACATTTCTTTATTTAATTTTGGAATTTAGGTAAAAATGTGTTTGAACTGAATTATTTTAGCTTGGACATACTGAATTATTTTTATTTCAAATTTTCCACAGAATAGACTGATTCCAAATCAAGACTTAACGATTAGGACGATTATATAGATTGCTCAATAGAAAATTTTAGCAGACAACAAATAACTACTTTACAAGGTAATACTAAGCTGTCTGTACTTATGGACTAGAACTGTAGGAGACAGCAATAAATTAAAAAATCAAACGCATTCAGTCCTTTGATTGCATGTTCTCCGAATATTAGTCTATACTCTATAATATGTAACCAACAATCCCTTGACATATCACCTTAATACTCCATTTCTTTCAGACTTTATTGGATCCAAATTCATCATATTCCATGAAAAACTCACTCATAACGCTAATCCCCTAGCGCAATCCCACAGGCTCTACTTCCCACAGGCTTCATACATCCCTACAATCCTTCGCGAAGGTTGAAACGGTAGTGGTTGAGAGATCAGTTGTAAATAATTATATTAAAGTTCCAGTAATGGCCAGCATCCCATTTGTATCAGACCTTATTAAATTCAAATTCATCTCATTTCATGAGAAACCCAATCACTATCTTAATCCCCTAGCGCAATCCCTATCTAGCATCCCTATAATCTTCCCCGAAGGTTGAAACGGCAGTGGCCTAATGACGTATTGTAAATAACTTTATTGAAATTCAGGCAATGGTCAGATTATCCACTCAGGTACTGAGCGTCTGCGGCTAAAACTCTCACTCATCACCACAAACAGTGACGGGGTTGAAAGAGAAGCGCCGAGATCTTCGGGAGTCCTGCGTTTTCCTCCCTAAGTGGGGGACAAGCTCGATCGGAGTTTCCCAAGCTAAATGTAAGTATTGTAAATGGGGACAATTGTGTTCTTGTTGTCATAGTATATACTCCATAATATGAGATGTTCTTGTTCTTTAAGAATTTTTTAATAGTTATTTTGTTTCATTTTTTAAAATTTATTTATATATTTCTTATTATTATTTTATCATCATTTAATTTATATCTCAGTAAATATGGTGTAAATGTGCTCTAAGATTTCTATCACTATTGTCTGTAAATATGTGACAGAATGAAATTTATGTATAATGTAATTTTTTATTACACATTACAAATATATAGTTCTAAACCTTCCAATCAATATATTCTGTTTAAATTATTAACACTCAAGTCTTTTTTTTCCCTAAAAGATGTATAGAAATAAAAATTTGAATAAAACTCCATATTATAAACAATGGTATAGTTCATGATACTTTTCCCAACTTACAATATATATATATCTCAAGTTAGGCTAACATTATTCCACTCCTAGCAATATATATTATATATTGTATATATTGCTAGGAGTGGAATAATGTTAGCCTAACTTGAGAATGATGATATGCTCTTAACGATATGAACTCGTGCTCTTTTTACTTATCAGTGAGTGAATGATTCCAGAGAAAACTGTAGTAGCTCTTTTCTCCATCCCTAATTTTTGTAGGACTCAGAGATTAAGGTCTTTTGTCGATCATTGGATCATGGAAAAGAGCTATAATATAAATTTCTATGTTGTTATCGAAGTACCTTTGGAAGTTTTAACTCTTCTCTTGCTCCTTTACCTGTATTTTCTCTGCTGTTAAAGACTGTTTTGTTTGATGACCCTTTTTATAAAAATATTTATTTATGCGAAAACTCATTTGTATCGTTTATTGTTCCTTGGTAATACTGCTAATAAGATTACAGCTGTTGTTGGCTGTAACATATTAATAAATTCCTTAGTAAAAAAAAATAAATAAATAAAATAGATAGGAGAGATATGAATATAAATTTCATATAATTTTTGTTGTGAATCTAAAATATCTTTTATAATCCAGGTTAGACGGGAAAGGTGAGTCAGGAACAGGTTATTAAACTATTCTATTTAGAAAAGTATCAATAATTTATTTATATTTATTGTTTCTTTTCTTGAATCTGATAAAAACTTTTGTTTCATCTCCTTAAATTTACTTGCTTCTGTACTTTTTTACATATTGTTTACTCTTGACAATCAAACTTTCTTTACTTCCCCACAGTTTATCGATATTCTACCTCTGCATTCGTACACATTCTTACTGATGTGATGTTCTGCCAAATTATGGTTTACTCTTTAATATCATAATCACTGAAAGATAAAAATTTAAGCTGTATCTCTCTAAGATTAATCAATAACAATTGTAATTGAAAAGACCAATGAAAATTTTTTTTCTCCTTGTATACCAAAAAATTAAATAATGGAATTATTGCACTGTGACTTAAATTGATTACGTATTTTATCATTAATTAATAAAGAATGTATGTCCAGTTATACGAATTTCCTTACCACCAATTCCTCTCATTGTTTAATGCCCGTCAATTTTGGCACATTGTCTTTTTTTATTTCTATTTTAGGCCTTCAAACCAATTGATTGTCTTTCAAACGTATAATATGAAAAATTCCTACAAAAGATGTACATTTTTCGAATAATTGGAAAAACTATTGAAATCAATAGAAACTTGTACACAATGTTTTTAATAACACGATATTCCACTAATGGGTACAGGATGCTTGATTTGGGATACAGATATTGAGGCCGACTTCGTACAAAATAAGTTATGAAACTCGGCCAACTCACTTAAGGAGTAATGTTAACTTTTATTTCATTTCAAAGCTTTGGGATAGTTATTCTTAAACAGTTTAATTCTTAAAACATTTTAATCTATCTTAAAATGGCCGAGGTAAATGCATCCTTACATCCTAAACCTCTGACATTTTAAAACAAAATAGAGGATGGTAGTGACGAACTCCGAGGATCGTCGTGGGGTGGCCCGTGATTTTTTTTATACCAGAGAGAGAAAGTACAAGTAGTTTCGAAGAGAGGACGCCCTGATTTGGTTTTTTGCGATTTTTTTTTTGTTGCTTTATAAAGAAAGATTCATGATTAAAAATGAATCCTAAAAAGGACAATAGGAATTTATATTTTATAACAAATTGAAAACATAATTAATAACTTTATTGAAATACATTTGTTAAAAATCATATTAAATTGCAAGAGGCTTCAATTTTGATGACAAGAAATTTTTCTTGATTTACAAAATAAAATCCACTCGTCTTCTTTTTATAGGAACATTTGAAAAAAGATATACAACTAACCTAAACATCTATCACAATAGGTACTACATATAACTATTTTATCTAATTTCTATGAATAAACATCACAGAGACGTAACATTATTTACATAAAACAATAACATTTGCACAATAAATAGAATATTTTTTTTTTGTTTAAATACTTTATAAGACCGATTCTAATTGGTCATAAATTATTTTAACTTAAATTAATAATCGTATTTATACATTATACATCGATTACAAATAAATAATATTTTGCTTGTTTCTCATAAATACCAAAGGTGACTGTAAGTGAGTGCCATCCAAATAGATACGTTTAGCAGAATCAGAAACAGATGATAGATATCCATTATAAAGAAGTAGCGTAGTTAATATAATATTTGTCCAACTAGTAAAAAAAAAAGTAGATAGGTCTATTAAAAACAAATATTAACATCAATTTTAAAGCTGCACTTTAAACTATTTAATTTAAAACTGAAGTTGAAAAAGGAAAATGTAGATATTTAGAGAATCAACAAATATTTTTAATCGTTTCTAGACGATATAGACCAATCTACTTTTTCAAGACGGGCTGGCATATGTCTACACATATACATATGTCTACACTACAACCCAAATTGAGTAATATGTTTAAAGTCAAGTACGTACTGTAGTATTACATTACTACAATTACTCTTTAGCTTAAGGATAGTTTAGTGCACATCATCCATACAACCAACAATTTATTTAGTCCAGTAAAAATACCTTAAAATTAAGCTGTAATATAAAAATGGTTGTAAAATATAATGGCAAAAAGTTGACCAATCTCAGAAGACCACATATCGCTGATTTTTCAAAATGACTCATCTGGTTTAGGTTTTTTTTTTTTTTTTTTTTTTTTTTTTTTTTTTTTTTTTTTTAAGGCAGTCTAGATCGAGTGTAATGTTTGCCTTGTTATCTACAAGTAACCAACCTATTCTAACCATGGTGGGTGGGTCAAGTTTTTCATTTTGTGGGACCGCCAATTAATGAAAAAGTCAACGACCCCAGGCCGGATTCGAACCGGCGCCGCCCACAGATCTCAGAACGATAGACCTAGACCTAACCGCCTGAGCTACGGACGGCCCAAGTTTTTAGGTTTATTTCTGATAACTCATAAAACAATATAAGTAGCTGAAATATCGTAATAAACGACTTAATAGTGCATTTATCAAGCTGCAATTTGAGCACTGATAAGAGTTCTATTATAATATTCAGAGTGGTTTGTAGTGATTAATTTCCCAGAGACAGTAGTTTTCATGATATTTACCACAATATATTCACAAATTGTTTCTTCCTCGCTATTTGGAAAAAAATATTGGTCTTTGAAAAATGTATCCCGGGAAATATTGAACGTAATGAGTTCTATTGTAGCTCAAATATAATCTAATTCTAGCAAATTTTTCTTCTTGAAAAAAGATTTCTTTTTGTATCGTGCACTCGGTAGCTTTCAAGATATTTCGCATTGAATAAGAAATAAGCGAAAATTTTAGTTTTATTATATAATAAAATAAAAATATAGTTGTTGTTGTCTGGTGCTTTAGGGCGCAAAATCCTGAGGTCATCAACGCCCATGTTTCGCGCTTTATAATTCTATTTCATTTATATTTATAATTCTATTTCACTTTATTTTTCTCTTTAAATAATTTCGAAAAAATTTTTAAATAATTACTTCTTTTTATTACGTATAACAGATCTTCTGGTTTAAATCTTATTCATAGAGTGCTACCAATGGGTAGTTTCTCTACACGCCTGTAACACTCCAATTTAACTTAGATCAAATTTACTAAATGTATTATAATGTACAGTTGTAAATAGCAATAAATAAATATTTAAAAAAAAAAATCTTATTCAAAAGGCCATTCCTTTTAAGAAAACTAAGACCATTTCCAGTCTAGTTTATCGCCAGTTTTTTCCTTCTGAATAAAAGAGGAGATAGTCCAGCTTCAGAACACAGACTAAGAATGGGGCTAGTTCGAAAAGCGCCGGTTGTGTACGTATCCCTGTATGATAAACCGCATCTAGTCTGGGAAGGATTCGGTGTCTGGCAGAGCCGTAAATGAAACATCGTCCATCTTCGAGCATATCAGAGTCTGGTATAGTTTGATAAGTGTGTCTCTGTCTGAGCCCCAAGAGATGCCGATAAGAAACCGTAATATATTTAATTTTTTTATTGCATTGGATTTTAATGTTGAGATGTGCGTTTCCCAATTTAGTTTTCGATCAAATATCATCCCCAGGAATCTGTGGTTATTTGTGTAGGGTATCAAAGAACCTCCTAAATATAGTTCAGGAGATGGTAGGGTTATTTTTTTTCGGGTGAAATGGAGACATTTAGTTTTCTCAGGTGAGAACTCAAGACCAATTGAGAGTGACCAGTTATTAATTATATTGATTGCTTCCTGTAATTTTTGTTTTTTGGTAATTGTATTCGCCGATCGACAAATAATGGCTAGATCGTCCGCGAATAGTAGCGGTATAGCTCCCTTGGCAAGTTGAGTCCCAAATCGTTAATTGCTAGGCAGAATAGTGTTGGGCTGGGAGCACAACCCTGTGTGACTCCGCTATTCTGTAATATAGTGTTGAGACCTGGAATAGTTCAATAACTACGTTTCATGGACATTTACAGTACCTGTTGTATAATCTAGTTAAAAATTTGTATTATTTTTTAACTCGTTAGCTATTGAAAAAAATACAATATGTTACAAAAAAAATATTTTTAAGAGTGTGTACAGGAACAAAATAACAAAAGCGAAAACATTGTTGTTTTATTTTGTTCCTAGATATAAGAAACTAAAAAAAAAGTGAAATTTTTATGTTGTAAATGAGATATAAATTAAAA
Source organism: Halyomorpha halys (assembly GCF_000696795.3). Taxonomy (NCBI): domain Eukaryota; kingdom Metazoa; phylum Arthropoda; class Insecta; order Hemiptera; family Pentatomidae; genus Halyomorpha; species Halyomorpha halys. The sequence goes on from NW_027106549.1 coordinate 230,194, forward strand.
TGCTCTGTACTAATCCGGGAACATAACGTTTCCTTTTAAAATTGATGATGACATAAACCTCCATAAACATCTTATTATAAATCAAAATTTGCGCAATTTAATCTTTAAATTTTACAGAATTTAAGATACTTTAATCATATTTAGGATACTTTTAACATATTAGGAGTTATAAACTTAAGTATTTACGGCCGTCAATATATTAGGCCTAAGCACACTCAAGGAGTGGTAAACTTTTTACTATTCTATTTTACAAATAGTTTTACATTACAATCCACTGAAAGGAATTAGTATACAATTAATTAATAGATTAACTTGTAATTTTACTGGATATATTTATTAATGAGCACCACCATTTGTCTAGAGAATATGAGATAGTATCGAGGAATGATTTGAGACAGAAGTTGGAATAAAAGAGAATTACAAAGAAATAATTTTTTATTATTAATTCTACATAATTTGTGATAAAATTAGTTTTTACTTGTCTCAAATTATTACTTAGATAATGTCAAAATGGTAGCACAATAGAAATGCTAATATAATTAATAGTTCAGAAGAATATTAAACACGGGCCGAAATTATTTAAATCAAAACCTGATCCTAAGGCTGATACAAAGTAATAGATACTCTTATGCGTCAAGTTATTAAAACCACCCTTGCCGTCTTCAGGAGTTTTAATTTTAATTCCATTAAGATGTTCTCAATAAGGTTATAAAGATATTCAATCCGGAGTATTAAGACCTAATGTTTGTTTTAATGAAGTAATCGATAAAATACTTTTTATATATACTATACTATAGAATGTTTTTACTTCGAAAATTCTGTCATTTTCAAATTCTATTAGAAGTCTGTAGGGAATCCTCGAATACAAGTAATTTCACAAAGGTAGTTAAATATTTTCTGATAACATATAATAACACTGAGATATTTTGTACTTCTTTGTTTTAGTTTTGCACAATCATTTAAAAGAAGTTAGTTCTTTATATCTCTTTTTATTATAATTTATTTTATTTTATATCTAATTTATTTTGTTTCAGTTTATCTGATTAAATTTCTACATCTCCCTATATATAAATCCTAGATAGTGGACAACAAATTAATTAAATAGTTTGCTTGGAACACGATTTATGTACATTACAAATATTATTACTTAAAGATTGGATTACATTTGTTGGATATACGATGCTTTAACATAGTAGATATATATATTATTTACATGTATTGGAGGATGCACTATCAGAATATAACTGTGAGAGGCCTCCTAAAGTCGTGGGGGGACGGCGGCGGAGGCGGTAGGTAGTAAGACGGCAAAGGGGATTCCGGAGACTTGGCAACCTCAGAACTGCGAGGCATCTCTAGCGATGGATACTTCTCCAGCGACTGGTACTTCTCCAGTGATTGGTACTTCTCTATCTGGGCAGGATCGTGATGGAACCCGCTCATCGACCTGTACCTCTCCTCCATTGTGTACCTCATTGCGTCCATGTGGCTCGTCATCTGAAATGCGAATATAGAATTCTATTATTTATTATTTATGAAAATAACAAAATTAAGAAAATACACTAAGGTTCATGTTATCCTATAAAATGTTTTAGTGAACGTCTTCAAGGAAGAGACAGTCCCAGACAACAGTCTTCAGACGAGATTTCTAGACACGAGATCTAATTTTAAATACGTCGAACATCAAACGTATCCAATCCTTTCAATCCAAAATCCTTAGACCCATAGTTAATGGACCATATTACGTTTCCAACAGAACACTACACCAGGACCTACATATCCCTTTTGTCCTTGACCTCATACCAACCAAATTCTCAAAATTCCATATAAACCTTTCCAACCATCCTAATCCTTTGGTTCAAACCTTATCTAGTTCCACCCATCCCTACAGCCCACCTAGAAGGT